>NC_080176.1:77704644-77899608 GCF_950295315.1 Erinaceus europaeus
GACGATGGGGCCACTGTCATATATGTGGCTCTTCATTGACTAAAATATTGTTAAGTGACACAGGACAATTGTGAACCCAGAGGACAGCCAAGGTGCGTGTGTAAGTGGCAAATCCTCTTTCTCCTAATGACACTGGAACATTGCTGGTGGTTGTAGTGAATTGTGTATATATACATATATTGGGCTGTCGGAAAATTCATGACTTATTTTTCTACGTAAAAATGTGTCAGCTTTCCCAACAACCTGATACATTAGTTGGGCAGAGAGAATAGTAAAACAATTCTGCAAAAGACTTTTGTGTCTGAGGTCCCTTGTTCAATGCCCAGCATCATTACAAGCCAGAGCTGAGCACTGCTCTGGTTAGGAAAAAAGTAAAAAAGCAAAACCAGAAAATCCAAACATACATAAGTGTGTGTGAAACTATACTCCTAAAATTATGTAATATTGTAGATCAATGTAAATCAATAGTTTTCCTTCATATTTCTAGGTTTATTTTTTCTAAGAGAGACTAAAAAACCAGAGCCCTGCTCTACTCTGACCTATGGTGGTGCTGGGGATTGAACCTGGATCCTCAGGCAAACAAGTTGTGGGTTCCGACATACTGACCTATTACCCCAGTCCTCTTTCATATTGTCAACAAATAATGAGCAGCGAAAGGGGGAAAAAATGAGTGAGTGTTAAGGTCTTTTTATCCTTGGTAGAATTAGTTAATAAAATATTCTAAAACTGCGGGAGTTGGGTGATAGCACAGCGGGTTAAATGCAGGTGGCACAAAGCACAAGGACCAGTGCAGGGATCCCGGTTCAAGCCCTGGCTCCCCACCTGCAGAGGAATCGCTTCACAATCGGTGAAGCTGGTCTGCAGGTATCTATCTGTCTCTCCCCCTCTCTGTCTTCCCCTCCTCTCTCCATTTCTCTCTGTCCTATCCAACAATGACAACATCAATAACAACAACAATAACTGCAACAATAAAACAACAAGGGCAATAAAAGGAAGTAAATTAATAAATATTTTTAAATATTCTAAAAACTAAGAAAGCTTAACTTTAAGTAGAATCTGGACAGTTTTCCTTGCTACTTAGTCAAGTAGAAACTCAGTTTGAGGGAGTCGGGCTGTAGCGCAGCGGGTTAAGCGCAGGTGGCGCAAAGCACAAGGACCGGCATAAGGATCCCGGTTTGAACCCCGGCTCCCCACCTGCAGGGGAGTCGCTTCACAAGCGGTGAAGCAGGTCTACAGGTGTCTATCTTTCTCTCCCCCTCTCTGTCTTCCCCTCCTCTCTCCATCTCTCTCTGTCCTATCCAACAACGACAACAACAATAATAACTACAACAATAAAACAACAAGGGCAACAAAAGGGAATAAATAAAATTAAAAAATTTAAAAAATATATAAAAAATTAAAAAAAAAGAAACTCAGTTTGATAAAAATCACTTTTCTCAAGAGTCCTCCGACTGTAAACACACTCTAGGATCCAGTATTTGTCAAGGCTTATTTAGAGACAATTCTTTTAATAAGGCTGGTCATATAGAAGACTGCTCTGTAGTTAACTAGTTAAGTGAGATGGTTTTCTGAGCATAGTTTTTACTACTCTTTCCTGAGTTACTAATTAGAAGTAACAATTTATGGGGCCAGCAGTGGTACACCTGGTTAAGCACACACATTACGGTGTGCAAGGACCCAGGGGGAAAGCTTCGTGCGTATTGAAGCAGGGCTACAGGTGTCTCTCTACCTCTCTGCCTCCTTCCTTCTCAATTTTTCTGTCTCTATCCAATAATAAATAGAATGTTTTTTTTTTAAGGATTTAAAAAAGGATTTGCTGTATGCATGACTGGTTTGAGCCTGGGTCCAGAATGGGAGGAAGTTTTGGTGCTGTGGTGTCTCGCTCTCTCTCTCCTCTCTCTATCTCCCTCTCCTCTCTCCTCTTCTCTGCTTTTCTCTCTCTCCCTTTTCTATTGGTTTCTGTCTGTCTCTATCTGAAAATGTTACCCAGGGCACTGAAGCCCTGGTGGCAAAAGGAGAAG
Organism: Erinaceus europaeus; assembly: GCF_950295315.1. Taxonomy (NCBI): domain Eukaryota; kingdom Metazoa; phylum Chordata; class Mammalia; order Eulipotyphla; family Erinaceidae; genus Erinaceus; species Erinaceus europaeus. The sequence goes on from NC_080176.1 coordinate 77,706,666, forward strand.
AAGAAGAAGGAGAAGAAGAAGGAGGAAGAAGAGGAGGAAAAAGAGAAGAAAGAAGTGGAGGGAGAGGGAGTGGAGTACAAACAATATATCCACTGTCTTGATAAGAGTGGATACCTCTTAGTACTGTATCTTATCTTGTGGACATAGAATTGACAATCTATATCATTCTGTTAGGGCTGCCATGACCAAGTGCCGCCAACTGGAGGACTTAACCAGCAGAAACACACTCTCCACTGCTTCCAGAGTGAAAGTCCAGGAGCAGGTCCCTAGCAGTGGCTGTCCCCTGTCTTCAACCTGCCTTCCTTCTATGAGTCTCTGTGTCTAATTTATCAGTTTTTTTTTTAATTGTGGGGTTAATGGTATACAGACTTTATTACATAGGTACAACCTCTCATCTCCCCTTGATAAGTATATGGAAGACACTTGCTCCCTCAACCTAGGACCCCCCCAAACATACACCAGGACCCCAATATTACTTCAGCCCCTTGTTTTGGTGCAATACACCACGCCCAGTCCTGTTTCATCTGATGTTTTCCCTGACTGTTGCTCATTTTCAAGTCTGACCTACTAGTGAAATCATTTGGTATTGATCTTCCTATTTCTGCCTTGTCTCACCCGACAGGTTTTGACCAGGATATTGCGAAGGAGATTGCCTCATCATTTTAAATAGCTGCATAGTATGCCACTGTGTATATGCACCTTAATTTTCTTAGCCACTCATTGGCTGTTAGGCATTTGGGTTGCTTCCAAGTTCGGGCTATTACAAATTGTGATAGTTGCTATGAATGTTGGTATGCATAGGTCTTTTCAGACAGATGCCTTCGTTTTCCTTGAGTATATTGTCAGGAGAGGGATTGTTGGTTCATAAAGTAGATACAGTTTTAGTGCTGTAGATTTCACTTCTATTAGGTCAGGATTACAGCAAATTCAAACCTATTCTAATGACTCTATCCTGAGAAAAGACAGGAAGGGAAAACACAAAGTCAGACTTAGACTGGGTTTGGTGTACTGCATCAAAGCAAAGGACTCTGGGGAAGGAGGGCAGGAAGGGGCTTCGTGGGAGGGGGACTTTGATGTCCTGGTGTATGAGGGTGGAGGGTTACCTAGGTTGAGGATAAGAGTGTTTTTCAGACACCTATCACAGGGAGATGAGAAATTATGCCCATGTGTCAATAACTGTACTGTAAACCATTAGCCCCAATAAAATGGTATAAAAAAAGACTCTGATTCTAAATAAACTTTGAGCCCCACTACCACATGGAATCTCCATGGATGGTACCAGGGCTCCATGGATGGTGGCATCTCTCTGTCTGTCTCTCTCTCTCTCTTCTCTCCTCTCTCTGAATGTAAAAGTGAGAAATTGGCCTCGGGAAATTGGCCATGGTACGGCACCACACTAAAGGCCATGTGGTCCTAGTGGGTTTTCCTGGGGAGTGAGACAAAGTGGTTTTTGCATCTTTTGAATTTGTTATCATGTGTGTGCTTTCAAAAGCATAGACAGTTCAATATATTTTGTAGTATCAGTGGCATACCTGGCTAAGGGCATATTACCATGAGCAAAGACCTGGGTTTGAGTCCCTCTCTCCACCTGTGATGGTGGTGGTGGGGGGGGAGTTTCACAAGTGGTGAGGTGAGGCAAGAACTTCTGGTGTCTCTTTGTCTCATTCCCTCTCTAGCTCCACCTCCCTTCTCAAATTCTCTTTGTCCAATCAAATAAAGAAAAGAAAAATGGCCATCAGGAATGGTGGATTCATTGTACAGATGCCAAGCTCCAGTGATAACTCTGGTGGCAATTAAAAAAAAATGAAAAAAATAGGGGGGCATGCAATAGCGCTGCATGGAATGCAAGGACTGGCAAAAGGATCCTGGTTCAAGCCCTTGGCTGTCCACCTGAAGGTGATGGCATCACAAGTGGTGAAGCAGGTCTACAGGTGTCTATCTTTTTTTCCCCCTCTCTCTTGTCGTTAATGTTCGGAGGCTCCAGCAGGCCGGGCTAGCTTCGCAGCAGTAGACAGAGACAGACACACGGCTGGGCTGAGAAGCTGCAGTTTAATCTTTATTCACGAACGGGCAAATCACCACACCATGTGCTTCCCCATCATTCTCCCTCCCCAGCTGCTGCTGGGACTCTGGACGTCCTTAGCATAGGGGGCGGGGAGAAAGAGGGGCGCGAAACTAGCAAGGGCCAAACCAATTATCTCAGAGATGGGGGGGGGGGGGAAGGGGAGCAAACCAATATGAAACATACCAACACTCTCTGTCTTCCCCTCCTCTCTCAATTTATCTCTGTCCTACCCAACAACAACAACAACAGCAATGACAATGATAACAACAACAATAATAATAACAAGGGCAACAAAATGGAGAAAATGGCCTCCAGGAGCAGTGGATTCATAGTGCAAGTACTGAGCCCCAGAGATAACCCTGGAGGCTGAAAAAAGGGGAAAAATGAAAAAAAAAGTATCAGTACAACATAAACACCTAACACTGGAGATTACCTTCCAGAAAATAAAAATAGTGGAGGCCATCTCCCAGGAACAAGACCAGCACTTTTATTTTTCCCCGCCAGGGTTATTGCTGGGCTCGGTGCCTGCACCATGAATCCACCACTCCTGGAGGCCATTTTCTCCCCTTTTGTTGCCCTTGTTGTTATAGCCTCATTGTGGTTATTAATATTGCCATTGTTGATGTTGTTCGTTGCTGGATAGGGCAGAGAGAAATGGTGAGAGGAGGGGAAGACAGAGAGGGGGAGAGAAAGATAGACACCTGTAGACCTGCTTCACCACCTGTGAAGCTGTTGGTATGCTTCTAAAAACCCCTTCTGTTTCATTAGTTTAATCCCCCCAGCTTAACACTATTCTATTTACATAACTACTGTATTCTATTTACATAACCACTGCAGGGCATTGGTTCAATCCCCACTGGTTCATGATATGTTTTTGCTCTGCCCCCTCTCCTTGTCACACTCTGATTTTCACCAATCACTTTTCTCTCCACCCTCTGCGTCGCATCCTGTTCCCACCCTACTGGGCTAGTATATTTATAAGGACAAGATTGTAGTTTTTAGTTTAGTTTAGCTTAGCTTGGCATAGATTGCGCTGCGTCCTCCATGAATAAAGAGATACTGCGTACAGCTCAACCATGAGTCCCTGGTCGTCTGTTACCCGCCCGTGAAGCCAGCCCGGCGAAAACAACAGAAGCGACTCCCCTGCAGTTGGGGAGCCGGGGGCTCAAACCGGGATTCTTCCGCCAGTCCTTGTACTTTGCGCCACATGTGCTTAACCCACTGCACCACCGCCCGACCCCCTCAAGACCAGCACTTAATGAATGATCCTCTGGCTCTGATATGGGATGTTCTGTGCTCAAAAGAGTTCATTCACCTCCACTGATGAGTCGCTGTTCCAAAGACATTTAAATTGCCACTTTAAAACAGAATAAACTGTATTACTTATTTTAGGTAGAGAGAGGAGGTGGAAAATAGAAAGGGAGAGAGGCAGACAGATAGCTTCAGCCCTGCTTCAATGTTCATGAAGCTTTCCCCCTGTAGGTGGGCACTAAGGGCTTGACCCCAGGTCCTTGTGGATGGTAACATGTGCTCTAATAGATGTGCCACTGACTGGTCACTTAACTGTTATGTTTAAGAGCAGAGAGTTTGGCCTGGGCATCAGTGCACCTGGTTAAACACACTATCTCCAAACACAAGAACCCAGGGTCAGGGGCCCGCTCCCCACCTGCAGGCAGGAAGTGCTTCACCAGTGGTGAAACAGGACTGCAGGTCTCTCTCTCTGTATCTATCTATTTATCTATCTATCTCTGCCTCCCCTCTCAATTTTCTTTGCTCTGTCAAGACTAAATAGCAAGGGGAAAAAAAGGAAGAAAATGACTGTCGGGAGCAGTGGATTCAGTGCTGGCACTGAGTGCCAACAATAACCCTGATGGCAATAAAATAATTTTTTTTTCTTTTTTTTATTTTATTTTCCCTCTTGTTGCCCTTCTTGTTTTTCATTGTTGTTGTAATTATCATTGTTGCTGTCATTGATGTCACTGTTAGGACAGAGAGAAATGGAGAGAGGAGGGGAAGACAGAGAGGGGGAGAGAAAGATAAAACACCTACAGACCTGCTTCACCGCCTGTGAAGCGACGCCCCTGCAGGTGGGGAGCTGGGGGCCTGAACCGGGACCCTTATGCGGGTCCCTGTGCTTCGCGCCACGTGCGCTTAACCCGCTGCTCTACCGCCCGTCTCCCATAAATTAATTTTTATAAAAGAGCAGAGTTCACGCCTTCATATTCCGTGTTAGCTGCATTCTGTGTGGTGGGGGAGGTTGGGGCGTATGCTTTCACGTGACTGCCCTCAGGGACAGCTATCCCATAAGCACTGAAAGGATACAGGTGTCTGGGTGTGGACTGGGCAGCCCTGAGTCTCTGTTTGCACGCTTTGGAGAGCACTCGTGGGACCACAGTCACAAGGGGAAACAGTATACTGCCCTGTTTGCTTTCCCTTTTCACAACACTGGCGCCTTGCACGATGCTTATGTTACCATTTATTGGTCTCTGGTTCCTTCTGCGCTGCTCTCCTGATGATGTCATGTAAATTGAGAAAAGGTAAGCTTTCGCCTAAGTGCAAGAAATTGACATCGCTGAAAAGATTCCTATGGCAAAATGGCTGGTTTCCAAAAGTAAACAAGGGAGGTTACCGGAGCCTTTGGAGAATGCTCTAGAGAGCCCAGCACACAGCCGCCTTAAGTTTCTTTGGAGCTGTGTGGTCCTGCTGGTGGTAGGTGCTTGTTCTTCCCTCTCAGGTTCCTTCACTGAGTTCGGTTTTCTATAATTGCTCAGTCCTCTGTGGCCTGAGAAAACACATAGGCATCCCACTGGTAAACTATCTCCTGCACAGAGTTTGTCTTCACATCTGGGCAGCCAGCCTTGCAGGCAGGAAGTGTATATAGGCGCTGGGGTTTCAGGGAGCCGCTGGCAACCAGCTACAGATTGGGAGGTACTGGGGAGTCTCGGGAGTGAGTGGGATTACCAAGTCCTCAAAGGTGTGCTCTTTTTTCCCAAATCTTTATTTTTCTTTTAAGAGTATCCTCTGTGTTTTTTTTGTTTTATTTTTATTTATTTATTATTGGATAGAGACAGAGAAAAATTGAGAAGGGAGAGAGAGATAAAGAGACAGAAAGACACCTGTAGCCCTGCTTCACCACTTGTAAAGCTTTCCCCTGCAGGTGGGGACCAGGGACTTGAACCCGGGTCCTCGCACACTGTAGTGTATGCACTTACCAGGTGCACCACTGCCTGGCCCTCTAATCTAAAGCTTTTAAAGTGAGAGTTTTAGGACCTGGGTGGTAGTGCAGTTGGCAGTGCACACATGTAACTATGTGGAAGGACCTGGGTTGAAATCCCCAGACCCCACCTGCAGGGGGGGAAGCTTCATTCCTCTCAATTTCCACCTCCAATAAATAAATAAATATAATTATCTTTAATAAATAAATAAAATCAAGACCTTTATTTTTATTATTTATTTATTTATTGTCACCAGGGTTATCGCTGGAAGCTCAGTGTTGGCAGTACAAATCCACTGCTCCAGGTGGCCACCTCCCCCCCCCCCCCACATTATACTTGACAGGACAGAGGGAACTTGAAAGGCAGCGAAGAGATAGAGAGGGAGAGAGAAAGGTAGACACCACTCATGAAGCTTTCCCCTTGCAAATGGGGAGTGGGGGCTCGAACCTGGGTCTTTGTGCATAGTAAAATGTGCCCCTAACCTGATGTGCCACCTCCCCCTAGAGTGAGACTTTCATTCACTTTAGCTGTAGCCAAAGGAAGAAAGAGGAGTGTTTATTTGCAACAGCCCCTCCCGCATCAGGCTGTACCCCAGGAAGTCCATTTCCACAGCAGGATGCAGAAAACGTGGCGCTATCTCACGTACCCTCCACACACACACCGCACCCTCCACACACACACCGCACGCTACTGATTTGCTTAACACAGTTTTCAGTGTGGTTCCCCAGAAAGCAGAGATGTTACAACCTGCAGACTGCAACTGTGGTTTCTACTGTATTTCAGGGAAAACAGGAAAATGAAAGGGGGTTGAAAAAGGAATCTAAGATGTATTCTCATCATTCCTATTCAGCTTTCAGTCCCTTTGAATTTATGCTAAAAATAATGATCCTCTGAACAAAAGGAGGGATCTGAGTACATATATGATTAGGTATGAACATAATCATCTACCCTTCTGCCTCTTTCTTTCAAAATATTTATTTTGAATAGAGACAGAAATTGAGAGGGAAGAAAAAAAATATATATATATATAGAGAGAGAGAGAGTGCAGGGGGGAGAGAGAGACCTGCAGCACTGCTCCACAGCTTGTGAAGCTTCCCTCTGAAGGTGGGGACTGAGGACTTGAACTGGAGTCCTTGTGCACTGTAATGTGTGTGCTCAACCACCTGGTCCCCCTTTTTTAATCACTGGTAACGTAACGTGTGTTATCTAATGAGGAAACCTGGCCAAGAAGCTGTGTAAAGTCAATTCCTCCTCAGATTATTTTTTTAAACAATACATTGTGCTCCAGATGTATTTGCTTTCTGGTTTCTAGTCTTCGTCCCTAGTAGAGGAGAACCAGCAACAGCACTCAGAGTGGAGGAATAGACCGAGGGTGACAGCTTAGTCAAAGGAGCCCTCAGGCACTTGCTGGAACTTTTCTTGTTTTTTCATTTTCAGCCAAAAGTCCAAGGACAAGTAAAGGTGGGAGACGAGACCTGAACCAGCTTTCTCAACCACCTTGTACTTGACCTTGTGTCGCTTTGCAGCAGCAGGACACGAAGGAGAGAGGAGAGGGAACACAATTCTTTATTCACGCAGGCACCTCAGGGTTGGGTGAGCGCGCAGCGGTTTGGGCCATGTGGAGCTAGCCAAAAATGGCCGTCCCAGCTATGTGCACCACCCTTCAGTCACCGCAGTAAAAAAGGGCAAGGGGGGGTGGAAGTAGGAGGGCTTTTTATAGGGCAACAGCCAGGAGTGACGTGTCGGGACAGGATTGGTTGGGAAAGGCACTTGAGAATACCTTATTAACTCTCGTGAGAAGTGGCAGAGCCTCAGGGGACCGCTTGGCAGATGTGACTGTATCTGTATAATTCCTCAGCAACCTTGTACTTGAGAGCACTTCTCTAAAGCATGTGCATGCAGAATACAGTGCCATCACTCTGAATGGTGCCATTTCCCCAAATCACCACACTGTGTTGTGGTGTGAGACAGTTATACAAAAAATGGTGTCTTCTTCATACTCTCTGACAGGCAGTACATTGGCTGGTAACCAGTGACCGAGGAAGCTCTTGGTTCCCCAAAGGAGGCAGAGTGACTAATAAGAGAATCATGCCGCTTTCCCTTTGGAAGAGAGAGATAAGCAACAAGCCAAAGCATCACCACCATCAACAGACGTTCTTGTCAAAAAGTGAAACTGAGAAAGTAATTTCCCAGCCCCAGTGCCTCATGGGAGATGGATCATTCATGAGGGTGGTCTATAGTTTTGGGAAATAATTTGGTGCTCTGGACAGTCCGAGTGAGACCTCTGGTTTTTATATACTGCCCTGTGAAGAAAACCTGCCTACATACTCACCTTTGAATATAACACAAAGAAAACACATTGAATAACATTGGCCAAAAGACTGTATGTGAAATAGGTACATACCCAGGGTTTAAATTTATGTACGTGTATGGAGAGATAGATATCCAACCCATATCTATGACCTGGGGAGAACTACTGCAGTTTCCACTGGAGGGGGATGAGGGACACAGAACTGTGGTGATGGGGATGGTATGGAATTATATCCATATTATCTTATAATTTCATAAATCACTATTAAATCACTAGTGAAAGGAAAGAAGGAAGGAAAGAAAGGAGGGAGGGAGGGAGGGAATACAGGCCACCAAACACAGGAGAATTAGCACTGTGATGGTCACAATAGAAGTCATGGGTCGGGAGTCAGGCGGTAGCGCAGCGGGTTAAGCGCAGGTGGTACAAAGCGCAAGGACTGGACTAAAGATGCTGGTTCAAGCCCCCGGCTTCCCACCTGCAGGGGTGTCACATCACAAGTGGTGAAGCAGGTCTTCAGGTGTCTGTCTCTCTCCCCCTCTCTGTCTTCCCCTTCTCTCTCTATCCTAGCCAACAACGATGACATCAATAAAAACAATAACTACAACAATAAAACAAGGGCAACAGAAGGAAATGAATAAATATTTAAAAAATTAAAATTATAAAGTAGTAGGGCCAGACAGTGGCATACCTAGGTAAGTGCTCACATTACAGTGCTCAAGGACCCACCTTCAAACCCCTGGCCCCCATCTGCAGGGTGAAAACTTCACAAATGGTGAAGCAAGTTTGTAGGTGTCTCTCTCCCTCCCTGTCTCTCCCTGTGTCAATTTCTGTCTTTATAAAAAAATAAAGATATTTTTAAAGTAAGCAAAACATATAATTTTTTCATCACTATGTCAGTGCCATTGCTCCTTCATTTGCATCTGATTTGTGTGATCTCGACTACTGGCTGTTTTTTATTCCTGTGATGTGTTTGGGAGGACAGGCATGTAACCACAAGCTGTTCCGGGGCAAGGCTGACACTGCGCCCCAGAAGTGACCTTGGGAAACAGAACCACAGCTCTCTGTGTGTGTGTCCCAAACACTCAATATTTAATTGACACTTTCAAGGGAAACTGATCCACATGCTGATAATAGGATTTGCTGGCTAGTCTATGTAAGATGTCCTTTGTTGGATTTGTGTGAGATGTTTGAGTTTCAAATTCATACCATTCTTCTAACTTTTTGTCTCTTGGATGTGTTGGCTGTAGAAACTTCTGGAAGGCAGCAATAACAGACACAGACAAATGGGAAAATGTGATTTTAAGGCATTTTAGTGGGTTTAATGGAGAAGACAAATCCTGTCCTGGATCTGTCTGGAGGGAGTGTGGGTGTGTAGCCCAATCTAACTCCCAGGGAGAGAAGTTCATGTGTGGAGAAACTAGGAAACACTTGCTCCCAGTTCTGTGGGTAGTCCTAAAGCTCAGTTCTGAACTCCACTAAGCAAGGCGAACTAGTGGCATCTTGACTGAGTAGAATGAGACTTCAGACACAACATTTGGCATTTGGGGGCATCATCTTTGACACCCCGGCAAGGAGAAAGAAGCAACTGTCTTCTGTTTGCTTGCCTGTAGTTGTGTCTTGTTTGGGGTGTCAGGGACACCACAGCCTGTGACAAGCAGCTGATCGCTGGGGGAATGCAGCCAAAGGAAGATCCCAGCCAAGCCATGAACTTTGGTTCAAGTGCTCACCTCTGGCATAGACAATGCCTGCCCTTGTGTGTGGGGAAAAACAGGGACAGGGTTTTGTGATGGAATGGTAATGACAATATGCCCTAAGACTCACTTTCTTATTAATGCAGGGCTTGTGGGACCGCACCGTCAAAAACAACTGTGTCTTTACTGAGAAACGGGGTCAGAGTCATTGTGTGGTGTCCTGGAAAAACACGAGATGGTTCCAAACCACCAAATCTGCTTTCTTCCCATTTAAGGCTCATTAAAGGGTGTGAACTTAATCCTTAGATTAGAAAACATTCTTTAGAATTTTTTTTTCATTCTGTATTATAATAGATGGGGTCACTTGGACCCCTCTCAACAGTTGACCTTGATCAACCTCTCTTACCCACCTTATAAAAGACACTAATTTCCTTGGCTTTCTTGGCTCTCTTAATGGAGTCTCTTTCTCCCCTGACATTCTAAACGGCCTTTATAAAAATGTCTGTCTTCCCAGTCCTCTTCTCTTATTTCTCAGCACCATCTTTCTATAGAGCTAATTCTCTTCCAATCTAAATAATTACTAACTCTCCATTCCAAGCCTCATCCTGTCTCCTGAGCTCTGGTTCCTTATTTCTGACCCCCTGCATGTTTCGCACATGAAAGCTGATTTCTAACCCAACTCTCCGTTCCTTCCAACTAAAACAGTGAGCCTTTTGGTTTTTAAAAGCCCATCTTCATTTTCATCAGCACTGTGTATCATGAGTCAAAAGGTTTGACTTCAAATGACTGGAGTTCCCTGTACTTCTTCCTCAAGGCAAATGTTTTCTCGAATCCTTTCAGCTATTTCTTTGAGCTATTTCCTCTGTAGCACAAAATGACCTGTCCATGTTTCTATTTCTCCTGTTTTCTGACCCAGTCGTTCTCTCTTGCCACTAACACAGTCCCTCCCATAATAGTTCAACCACCATTTTGTTTAGATCAATTAGTTCCATTGGTTTTTTTTAGCTCTGCAACTCCATTCTATTGAGCAACTGCTTGTAAGAGGATTTTTCTTCTAGAATTTTGTTTTCTCTAAAGCTAGTGGTTGCCTTAGTGTTTTGTTTATCCTGTTGTCTGACATAGGGCTCACTTATTCAGCCCCAAATTCCTGCTTGGGAAGCACATCTTTTCTCATGGTGTTAGAGCCCACCAGGCATTTGACCTGTTTGTCTTGTGGAAGTTTCTCACTGGGAACCCTTCTGACGGATGCTTTTCCTGATGAGAGGACCAACTTCCATCCTGCAATCCCTCATTCACAGGTTTCCCAGGACTCTCTCCCCACCTCACAAATCCTCTAACTTACTTAAGTTTCTTGGTAATGTCTTCATTCCTCTGGAGCATAGGAACTGATAAGTTCCTGAGAAAGAAGTGTTAGGTAATGTTTGGAGGATTTTCCCTACCTGGGAAGTCCCTCCCTCTCTCTCTCTCTCTCTCTCTCTCTCTCTCTCTTTCTCTCCCCCTCTCTCTCTCTCTCTCTCCCCCTCTCTCTCTCTCTCCCTCTCTCTCTCTCTCTCCCTCTCTCTCTTTCTCCCTCTCTCTCTCTCTCTCTCTCTCTCTCTCTCTCTCAGAATTTATTTTCCCCAGTAGGGAAAAAGAGAGAGAGGCTGGGAGTATGGATCAACCTGTCAACACCCATGTTTAGTGGGGAAGCAATTATAGAAGCTAGATCTTCCACCTTCTGCATCCCACAATGACCTTGGGTCCATACTCCCAGAGGGTTAAAGAATAGGAAAGCTGTCAGGGGATGGGATGGGATCTGGAGTTCTGGTGGTGGAAATTGTGTGGAGTTGTACTCCTCTTATCCTATAGTTTATTCAATGTTTCCTTTTTATAAATAAAAAAAAGAATTTATTTATTCATGAGGAAGGTAGGAAAGAGAAAAGAACCAGATGCCATTTGGGTACATATGCTGCTGCTAGGGATTGAACTTGGGACCTCATGGTTGAGAATCCAGTGCATTATCCACTGCGCCACTTCCCAGACCACCAGAAAAAATCTGTTTTTTCATTCATTCATTTGTTCATTCATTCCATTCATTCATTTATTCCTCCCTTCTGCAGCTTATAAACGATCAGATTCTAGGATGGCTGTTATTTCCCTTTAATATTTATTTATTTATTTATTCTCTTTTGTTGCCCTTTTTTTCTATTGTTGTAGTTGTTGTTGTTATTGATGTCATCACTGTTGGATAGGACAAAAAGAAATGGAGAGAGGAGGGTTAGACAGAGAGGGGGAGAGGAAGATAGATACCTGCAGACCTGCTTCACCGCCTGTGAAGTGACTCCCCTGCAGGTGGGGAGTCGGAGGCTCAAACCAGGATCCTTGTGTAGGTTGTCATTTCCCTTTAGAAATGGGGCAGCAACCTCTATCATCTCTTGCTTCACCTAGAAAGTCTGAAACCATTCTGATGCCTCCAAAATTGAAAATGACTTATTTCACCGCTCTGTGGAGTTTTGTTAGGGTTTGTTTTTACCTTGTCCTTACTCTTTAGAAATCCCACAAGGGTGTGATTTGATGTCTTCCTAATTATTTTTTCAAAGGTTTATTTATGTGAGGGAGGAAGACCAGAGCACTCTAACATCTGGCATATGAGGTGCCAGAGACAGAATTTAGAGGTTTCAAGGAGGCAAGTCACTGAGCTAGCTCCCAGTCCTAAACCTCTTCTTTTAATCTACCACACTGGGTATGGAATAGGCTTCAAGGATCTAGATATAAATGTCATTTAATTCTAGAAAGCCATCCTTTGTGACTTCTTTCCATTTCCTATTATTTGCTATTACCCCTTGCCTAATTGTCTTCACTGCATTTCTATTTCTACTGTTTCCTTTTTTTTTTTTTTTTTCCATACCAGAGCACTGCTCAGCTCTGGTTTATGATGGTGTTGGGGATTAAACCTGGCACCTTTGGTGCCTCAGGTATGAAAGTCTATTATATAATCATTATGCTATCCCCCCTGCCTTCTTCCCTTTTGCTCTAAATTCCCAAATATTTTATTGACTGCTCTTCTCTGGTTTATGGTAGTGTTGGGGATTGAACCTGGGACTTTTGCTGCCTTAGGCATGAAAGCCTTTTTGCATTACCATTAGGCTATTTCGTTAGCCCTGCTATCTTAATTTCAAAGTTCTTTTTGAGTCCTCTATTTTTCTGTTTCTTTTCCCTCTCTCTCTCTCTCTCTTTTATTTTTTGCCTCCAGGGTTATCATTGGGGCTTGGTGCCTACACCACGAATCCACTGCTCCTGGAGGCTATTTTTTCCCCTTTCGTTGCCCTTGTTGTTTTATCATTGTTGTGGTTATTATTGTTGTTGTTATTGATGTCATAGTTGTTGGATAGGACAGAGAGAAATGGAGAGAGGAGGCGAAGAGAGAGAGGGGGAGAGAAAGACACCTGCAGACCTGCTTCATCACTTGTGAAGCGACTCCCCTGCAGGTGGGGAGCCGGGGGATGGACCCAAGATCCTTACTCTGGTCCTTGGGGATCCATCCAGGATCTTTACTCCGATCCTTGCGCTTTGCACCATGTGCGTTTAACCCGCTGCATTACTGCCCAACTCCCTCTTGCTTCATTTCTTATTGCCACCAGGGTTATTGCTGGGGCTCTGTTCCTGCATGACAAATCCATTGCTGGTAGCAGCCTTGCTATTTTTTCCTTCTTTTTGTTTTTGTTGACAGAACAGAGAGAAATTAAGAGGGAAGGGGTGATAGTGATAGTGAAAAAAGATACCTACAGAACTATATGACATCTCGTGAAGCTTCTCCATAGCAGGCAGTGACTGGAGTTTAACTTAGGTCCTTTTCCCAGACAATTACATTATTGTACAAGAGTATGGGCCACCCTAGACCTGTGGTCGACAAGACTGGGGCATCCTAGATCTGGTCATACACTATAATGGCTGTAGTTGAACTGGATGGTCTTCAGGCCGCCGTGGCAATGTATTTATATTTTAGCATGGAACTTTCTCCAAATGATTGCTTTTAATAATTCTTCAGTTTTAGATATCTTGTCCTCAAATTCCACCTAATTAGAATTTCCTGTATCCTGATGATGTTTGTCACTTAGTTAATTTCTATATTTGCTGGATCAGTCTATGTTTTCAAATAGCTATGAAAATATTTTCTCAACAGGAATGAGCTATGACGACAAGATAGTATTCTTATTCCTTCCTTCCTTTCTTCTTCCCTCTCTTCCTCCCTTCCTTCTTCCCTTCCTTCCTTCCTTCCTTCCTTCCTTAATACAAACAGAGGCAGGGCTAGGGATGGCGGGGGGGAGCAGGAGAGGAAGGGACCATATAACCAAAGTGTCCTTCAATGCAGTGGGGTCTGGGATCAAACCTGAGTCTCACATATGGCAAAGCATCGCACTACCCAAGTAAGCTATTCCACACACCCACAAGATAGGATTTCTACAGCACTATTTTTGTTCAGTCCAATTTTTTTTTTTATTCTGGAAAAAATTCTGTGATGTTTTAATTGAACTTTGAATATGAATCCAATGCCCAGTATCTTCCTTCGGCTATAGAAGAGCAACTAGAGTTTGTTAGTTTTTCTCACCCTCTTTCATTTTTTCCAGTGAATTTAAGATTTTTTTCCCATTTGAAAGTGCTTGTATTCTCCATGAGATGGGTACATAAATCCAGCTTGTTTGTGCTCAGTTCTCTACAGAAATTATGTTCACTTTGCAACTGTAATTAATTTGAAATAGAACTAACGTAGACAGTAGATATCATAAAGTATGGTAAATTGATATTTATTTTAGAATCTCTATGTGGTTCTCTTTCCCTGAGGATTTTAATCATGGATTACGAGTCCTTAGTCTTCTAAAAAAATTTAAATGCATTAACAAGAATTTGTTTTTCTCTCTGCATTTTGACATTCTGATTAATTGTAACTCTAAGGAATCACCTCTGATGAACAGTTTTTACATGTTATATGGGAGTAGAGAGTATGTAAATATAAAATTTCCCACACTATTATTCTTTTTTTTTTTTTACATTTTATTTTATTTTTAAATATTTATTCCCTTTTGTTGCCCTTATTGTTTTTTTATTGTTGTAGTTATTATTGTTGTCGCCATTGTTAGATAGGACAGAGAGAAATGGAGAGAGGAGGGGAAGACAGAGAGGGGGAGAGAAAGACAGACACCTGCAGACCTGCTTCACTGCCTGTGAAGCGACTCCCCTGCAGGTGGGGAGCCGGGGGCTTGAACCAGGATCCTTACGCCGGTCCTTGCGCTTTGTGCCACGTGCGCTTAACCTGCTGCGCTACTGCCCGACTCCCTCCCACACTATTAGTCTTCATATTCCTTTCCCCAACTTAAGTCTAGTGAACATTGATTTCACAGATATTTACAGTTCCAAGTACAGAAAGAAAAGCATATCATAATCATAGAAAATATATGTCAGTGTTTAAGTGTCAGCACTGGAGAAATGGCTCAGTAGGAGAGCCCATGCTTTGATGTAGGAGGTCCTGGGTTCAATCCCTATGACCCCATTTTAAAAAATGAGAGGGAAGACTGAGAGAGAGCATAATGGCTATGCAGACAGACTTTCAAAATTCCAGGTTCAATCCCCAGCACCACCATAAGGCAGAGCTGAACAGTACTCCGGTAAAACAAGTAATATTTTTTTAAAAATGAGAGTGGTATTCTGCTTAGTCTCTCAACATACAAATATGAAAGTGAGTGCCAAGTTTCAGGGTACAAAAAGATACAGCTAGACTATGATTACTCAGATTCTGCAATATTGGGGGAGGAAACAGTTTGTATTTTTTCTTATTTTTAACGGCCAAAAATGGTGGCAGCTGTCACTAAGTCCTGAGAAACTTCCCCATATCCTCTTTTTCACCAACTGACCACATGTGTCTGCACTCAGCTGTGGCTTAGTGAGTTTCTGAAGCTATCTCAGTTGTATTTTCTGGTGATTTTTCATTGCTTTAACTAGCTGATCAAGAGAGCAGCATGAGGCAGCTGTTACTCCATGGCTATCCCTTCAGAAGTCCTCCCTTATTTTTAATTTAAAAATGGTATGTTCGACCTAATGCGTTCTGATCTTTTCCTTTTTCCCTCCTGTCTTTGTGTTCTCTTTTTTTAAAAAAAATATTTATTTATTTATTCCCTTCTGTTGCCCTTGTTGTTTTATTGTTGTAGTTATTATTGTTGTTGTTATTGATGTCATTGTTGTAGGATAGGGCAGAGAGAAATGGAGAGAGGAGGGGAAGACAGAGAGGGGAAGAGAAAGACAGACACCTGCAGACCTGCTTCACCACCTGTGAAACGACTCCCCTGCAAGTGGGGAGCCGGGGGCTCGAACCGGGATCCTTACGCTGGTCCTTGTGCTTTGTGCCATGTGCGCTTAACCTGTTGTGCTACCATCCAATTCCCATGTCTTTGCTTTCTGTTTCTCTCTCCATCCCCAGATTGTGTGAGTCCAAAGGACAAAACTAAATTCCTGTTTGAAAAATTAAGTTCCTGACCTTGTCTCTCCGGAGCTCTGGCCCACTAGGGAAAGGTAGAAACAGACTGGGAGTGTGGATTGACCTGCTGATGCCCATGTCCAGCAGAGAAACAATTGCAGAGGCCGGAACACCTACCTTCTGCATTCCCAAAATAGCCTTGATCCATATTCCCGGTGGGGGGAGAAGTGATAAAAGGGAGAAGATAAGAGGATTCTGAACTCCAACTCCATTAGCACCTGGAGAGAGAGGAGGAAAAGGAGAGGGACATTTGGAGGTAGTAATGGTATCATGGGTGGCTTGGAAGGGAAGAAAGGACTGGATTGGGAAGAGAAAAAGAGGCAATTATGTATAAATGTAGACAAATAGTTGTAGACATGCTGGTTGGCCCATGTCTACAACCTTAGGTGAACTGCAGTGGCTTGTAGTGAGGAGACTGTAGATTCAGAACTCTGTTGGTGGGAATGGCATGGAACCCCTGTTGACATGTAATTTTGTAAGTCAATATTAAATCACTAATAAAAGTTTTAAAAATATTCAGTTAACTGGGGAAAAAAAATAGGTTCCTCTTGGAGATCTGAGCACAACTCTTTTTACAGGAGCAATGTGGCTTGGAAGGTTCCAGTCCTCCTTGAAAGTTGTACAATTTGACCATGGATGGTGTGGTTATTTATGGCTGTAATCTTTGTACTTAGCAAAAGGTTCTAGCACAGAGTAGATGCTGAACTACACTTTTGTGAATGAATGAATCTGCATATCTGGCCTGTCACACTCTGGGTCACAATATTGTACTGCCAAATCGATGAACACAGTTTAACTTTATGCTTCCATGGTGTTCAGAGGGGAATGTGTTCTGGCCTATGTGATTTTGCATAAGTCGTTTGTCTTACACTAAGCACACAGTCATTATGGCCTTCAGGCCAAGTGGCAAGGTGAATGCTGATCTTCTCCCTCTTCTAGATTTTGCTGCCTGTGCACAGACTCATTAAACTCTGTCTTTCTCTGCACCTGCTCACCCTCCACCCCCCCACCTGTCTTCTATTTCCCAGAGTCCAATGTAATGAATGTGTTACACAGATCCAGTGTTGCAATGTTTCCCTCAACAACAGCATGAGACAAAACCTTTCATTCAATGATTATGTAAAACCACACAGCTCTATGAACTTTCACACCTATAAGGCTGCTTGGGCGAACAATCTGAGAAATAGAAATCCCTTCTAGTCACTGCCCCCAGCCAAGGTTAGCTTCCATCTTGACTTATAACCAGTTAGGTCTGTCTTTATTTTTTTTTAATAAGACTTAGAGATTTAATAAGAGAAACACCATGTCCAGAGTATTGCTTTGGTTCAGTATACGTAGTGTCAGTCATAGGACATGGAGCTACATGAATGCAAATAAGGCGCTTTACCCACTGAGCTACTGCTGCACCTACTGCTAATCTCCATGTTTTTTATTATATGAAAACACACACATAAAATTGGACTGGGAAAATAGCTCACCTGGATAGTGCGCCTGCTTTGTCATGCACATGACCTAGATTTGAGTCCAGTCTCCACTGCACTGGAGGAAACTTCAGTGTTGTGGTGTTTTTCTATCTCTCTTCCCTCCCTCTGTCCCTTCCTTCCATTCTTTTGTCATCTTTAGGTCTTCACCACTCTAGGCTGACATCTCTATTCTTGCTTTCTCCTGCCTTATCTATGCGACCTTAGAGAAAGTGCAGAATTTTTCTCATGGTAGAATTATACATACTGATAGGTTTACTTTTAGTTTATTTTGTTTAATCAAAGCACTGCTGTATCCTGGTTTTGGGGGTAGTTGGGAATTGAATCTGGAACCTGAGAGCCAAAGATGTGAGTTGTGTCTGTTGTACAAACCACTGTGCTATTTCCTCCTGCCCAGGAGTCATTTGTAATTCTAAAAGGGATTCAGCTATAAAGCACATGTAACAGTGACCAAGAATGTAGACCACTTGCTGGAGTGGTGCTCTGGTCTCTCTCCATTATAATAATAAAAGTATGTGTGTGTGTGTCCAGCACCCATAACATAGAGACTGACAAAATCCAGGGCATCTGGTTAAACTCAAGACTCAGATGAACAATGAGCTTTATTTTTTTCACATAAACATGTCCAAATATGTCAATCCTGGACATCCAGGTGTCCTGTATTTCTATTAGCTGAATCTGGCAAGTTAGAGACACTTTCTAAATGTGTCCTCATTTCCACTTCCTCATAATCTCATATACAAAGGTCTCTGATGCCTGCTTTCAGTGTTACTCAGCTGTGGTTGGAGGGGGGACGATAGATAAGCAGAGGCTGCAGCAGAACAGTCTCCTGCACAAGTAGAGCAGTTAAAGCGGCATGAAGATACAGAGACTGAGCGGAGTGTCTTCCCTGGTCCTGACTCAAGTCTTTATGGAGCTGAATTGATTAGAGTTCTTTAAAATGATGTGATTCCTAGAGAGTCGGGCAGTAGCACAGCGAGTTAAGCACATATGGCGCAAAGCGCAAGGACCGGCAGAAGGATCCTGGCGGAAGGATCCCGGTGCAAGGATCCCGGTTTGAGCCCCCGGCTCCCCACCTGCAGGGGAATTGCTTCACAAGCGGTGAAGCAGGTCTGCAGGTGTCTCTTTCTCTCCCCTCTCTCTGCCTTCCCCTCCTCTCTCGATTTCTCTCTGCCCTGTTGAACAACAACAACAATAGCAATAACAGGCACAACAAGGGCAACAAAATGGGAAAAATGACCT
This sequence comes from Erinaceus europaeus, assembly GCF_950295315.1. NCBI lineage: Eukaryota > Metazoa > Chordata > Mammalia > Eulipotyphla > Erinaceidae > Erinaceus > Erinaceus europaeus. The sequence goes on from NC_080176.1 coordinate 77,725,179, forward strand.
CCAGAAGCAGTGGATTTGTAGTGTAGGCACTGAGCCTCAGCAATAATCCTAGAGGCAAAAAAAAATGTGATTCCTTCTTTTTCTTTTTAAAAATTTTTTAAAATATGGCAACAAAAGAGAAAATAAATAAAAAATTAAAAAATATATTTTATTTATTTTCCCTTTTGTTGCCCTTGTTTTTTATTGTTGTTGTTATTGATATCATTCTTGTTAGGACAGAAAGAAATGGAGAGAGGAGGGGAAGACAGAGAAGGGGAGAGAAAGATAAACACCTGCAGACCTGCTTCACTGCCTGTGAAGCGACTTCCCTGCAGGTGGGGAGCAGGGTGCTCAATCTGGGATCCTTAAGACAGTCCTTGCGTCCTTTTTTCTTTTTATTAGAAGAATGAGCACAAAACACTGCTTTTAAAACTACTTCATAGAGTTCCACTTGTTTGGTCTCCATTGTTGTCATGGGGTACACGGAATTGAACCCAGGGCCTCAAGCAAGTCTGGTGCTCCAACACTGAGTAAACTCCACCCCATGATGCTTTTTAATATTTTTAAATATAGAAATTTAGATTATGTCTACGGCAATTTTGTAAGACCATGGAGAAGAGTTTATGGCACAGGAATTCTGAATTGATTAAACAGGTGGTAGAAAACAACATAACTTGAAACTTGATTATGATATATAAAAAAAAAGATGGCAACAATAGCATCCAGTTCATTATATTAAAAAAAAAATCTTTGCTGAGAAATGCAACCCAAAGAGAAAAGTGTATAAAGCACACAGTCACAGATGAACGAACACTTCATGTAAGAACAGAACCGCTGGTAGTCATCTAGGTCAAGACAGAACCATGTGACATTCCAGATGTCCCTTGTACAATCTTTCCAAATCTCAGCCTACTCACTTCCTACCAGTTGGTTTGTGTCATTTATTTCCTTTTCCTTCAATGTCGGTCTAACTGCATTGCACCCTTAAACAATGTAAATGAATTTGGCTTGTTCTTGAACACGATATAAACGGAGCCAAGTGGTAAGTACACGATTGTGTCCGACTTCTTTCACTCAACGTGCCCTGAGGAGTCATTCTTACCACCTAGTGCTGTAATGGTTCATTTATTTTTGCTGCGGTGTCAGTGCTTCAGCATAGGAGTATGCTAGCATTTATTTATCCCTTCCAGTGTTGATGGGTGTTTGGACTGGCTCCAGGTTTTGTCATTGTGAACCAGGGCTGCTGTCAGCATCCTTGTCTAGGCTTCTTTGTACACACATGCTCACATGCTCCCTGGGGCTGGCATTCTAGCTTCTGTGGGCCGAATTTCCCATGTGCTAGTAAAATTTCTGCCCATCCATGACCATGAGAGAGAAATGTGATGGAGTTTGGGGATCTGTGGAACTTGTCATGGGTTGGTTCCTGCTCATAACACATTCAGATTTCAATGGACTGAGAACCTTCCCATTTTTATAAATATCAGAATTAGCCTGCCATTATATAAAATGCATTACAGTCATTTTAGATGGCAAGCTTCTGCCTTAAAAGATTCTTTATTCCAAATGCATGACTTCTGAATATGAAGGTCTTTGTTTTATGACTAACCTAAAGTTAGTCAATGTTCCAAGTTAGACAATTTTTGCTTTAAGCCAGAATCAGAAAAAATATATATATCTTGAGCTGGAAAGAAACTCTGGAGACACTGTCTAGTTCAATCCTTCACTTCATAAACCAGCAAATAAAGTGTTTCTGACAGCAAATATCTCCCCAAGGTCATATGTCACTAGTTAGTATAGAGCCACAACTAGAGAGAGATCTTCTATTTTATGAAACTCCTCTGAAATAGTACATGAAGGCTCCTTTAAGCAGATATGTAGTCGATTAAGAAGGATAAATTGTCATCATTATAATTCATTTATTTATTTAGAGACAAGCAGACACACACGCTCGTAGACACACACACACACACACACACAAACACAGAGAGAGAGAGACAGAGAGATAAAGAGAGAGACAGAGAGAGAAAGAGAGAGAGAACTCCACAGCATTGTTTCACCATTCTTGGGAACTCCCACCAGTGCTGTCCATGGTGCTTCCATATGGTGCTGGGGCTTAAACTCAGGGTTAATACATTCTTTCAGGTGAGCTATCTCCTGGCCTTCTTTATGCAATTTATGAGCACTTCAACCTGAGCATGAACCCCTTTGCTTTATTATTCTGCTCTGCTGTTTTTGCCATAGAGGCATGGTACAAGTAAGTATCTATACTGGGACAGTAGTTGTGTTTTATCATGTTTTTTTTTTTCAAATATTTATTTCCTTTTGTTGCCCTTGTTTTATTGTTGTAGTTATTATTGATGTTGTTGTTGTTGGATAGGACAGAGAGAAATCGAGAGGAGGGGGAGACAGAGAGGGGCTGAGAAAGATAGACACCTGCAGGCCTGACTCACTGCCTGTGAAGCAACTTCCATGCAGGTGGGGAGCCAGGGCTTGAACCTGGATCATTACGCCAGTCCTTGTGCTTTGTGCCACGTGCACTTAACCCACTGTGCTACCGCCTGACTCCCTTATCATGTTTTAATCCATCTGGTAGCAGGTGGCTGTACATTGTTAAATTCCTTGGAAGTCCCCACTCTGAAACTTCCCTGACCACACTGTCTAGCTGATTTTAGAATGGAACAACACTAGAGACAGCAACTGCTCAGAGACTCTGGTGCTTTGGTTCTCAAATGCCCACCTCAGATCTGGTACTGGCTTAGGAAGGTATTTTTCTCAATGTGTGAGTACATGAGAAAAAAGGACAAGGTAATGTAACTTTGTTCAATTTAAAGAGACTACCTACTATATTAAGGCTTGCCTCGCCTGCTATTTTTGCATGAAAATGTGTTTTTATAGTGTTTTATGGTATTTAGAATCTTTTTTTTTTTTCCCCTCTAGGGTTATTGCTGGGGCTTGGTGCCTACACTATAAATCCACTGCTCCTGGAGGCCATTTTCCCCATTTTGTTACCTTTGTTGTTATTATTATTGTTGTTATAGCTGTTGTTGGATAAGACAGAGAGAAATGGAGAGAGAAGGGGAAGACAAAGAGAGGGGAGAGAAAGAGACACATACAGACCTGCTTCACCTCTCGTGAATCGACGCCCTCTACAGGTGGGGAACCTGGGGAGTCTTACACGCTTAGCGCTATGCGTGCTTAACCCGCTGTGCTACTGCCCAGCACCCAATATTTAGAATGTTTAAAAATACTTTTTTGGCGATCCAGGAGGTGGCACAGTGTATAAACACGAGTTCCCAAATTTTATCTCTGGTATTATATGTGCCAGTGATTCTCTGGTTTTCTCTATCCTCCTCCTCTCTCTTATATATGAGTGAATGAATAAACAAAGGTTTTGAAGGCAATATCTGCAAGTTTTTTTGTCCACCACCATATCCTCAGCTCCTAGTGTAGTTCCTGACACCAAATAGGCTAAGAGTATTGCAAAGGAGTACAGAGATAGTGACCCCTATTTGGGTCACCAATTTTGAGGGCTGACTTATCTCTGAAATCCAGATGCTTGATACCTTCCAGATTGTTACTGCGGGTGCAGGAGTGAACTGCCCAGCTTCCATATTAGCATCTACCTGGAACCTCGTATATTTGTAAATGGTCTTTATGTAATCATCAGGTTAAAATGAGATCACAATGCAATCTAGTGGACCTTGGCTCAATGATGGGTAGCCTTGTAAGAGAGAGAATTAGACACAGAGATATAAGTGGAAGGTCAGGGCGTGACAATAATATTAAGTAGAGGTGTAGTTCTTCTTCTTCTTCTTCTTCTTCTTCTTCTTCTTCTTCTTCTTCTTCTTCTTCTTCTTCTTCTTCTTCTTCTTCTTCTTCTTCTAGCGTTTGCCCTTCTTCCGCAGCCAGTCAACAGCGTCAGGTTGAGCCTGATGTAAAGTTTCGAGACCTCCTTTGAATCTGGAGAGGTGGCAGTCATTGACTATGTGGGTCATAGTCTGTCTGTAGCTGCAGGGGCAGTTCGGGTCATCTCTGGCTCCCCAGCGATGGAACATAGCGGCGCACCGGCCATGGCCTGTTCGATAGCGATTGAGGAGGGCCCAATCATAACGTGCTAGGTCAAAGCCGGGTGGACGCTTGCAGGGGTCTGTGATGAGGTGTTTGTTCTTTACCTCAGCTGACTGCCAACTCTGTTTCCAAGAGACTGGAACAGAGAAGTTCAGTGTAGGCATAGGGGACCAGATTGGGTGACGAGACGTCAAGCGTTGGACAGGGTGGGCGAAGATATCCGCGTAGATTGGCAGGTCTGGTCGAGCGTAGACGTGGGAAATGAACTTAGATGATGCCGCATCCCGACGAATATCTGGCGGGGTGATGTTGCTAAGAACTGGCAGCCATGGAACCGGGATGGAACGGATGGTTCCAGAAATCATCCTCATGGAGGAATATAATTTGGAATCGACCAAGTGGACATGGGGGCTATGGAACCATACTGGGGCACAGTATTCTGCAGTGGAATAGCATAATGCCAGAGATGATGATCGTAGTGTGGAAGCGCTCACGCCCCATGAGGAGCTGGCCAGTCTTGCAATGATGTTATTCCTCGCGCCCACCTTTGCTGCAGTTTTTATGAGATGTGCGTGAAATGATAGAGTGTGATCGAGAGTAACGCCAAGATAGACTGGCTGGGCTTCATGCCGGATTCTCGTATCGCCAAGCTGCACATTAAGCTCACGTGAGGCCGAGGCATGGTGTAGATGGAAAACAGATGATACCGTTTTTGCAGTGCTAGGGATTAGTCGCCATTTTTTACAGTAATCAGATATCAGAGACATGTCTTTCGTGTTTCCTCGAGGATGTCGAACTTTGATGCCTGAGTTGCACAGCAGATGTCATCGGCGTAGATGAACTTCCTTGAAGAAGTTTCTGGGAGGTCATTGATGTAAATATTAAATAGCATAGGAGCCAGAACAGAGCCCTGGGGGAGGCCACTTGAGACAAATCTCCATCTGCTAGACTTGTCACCCAGATGCACCCGGAATCTTCTGTTTTGGAGAAGAAACGATATAGTGTTGGCCACCCATGGAGGCAGGCATCTTGAGATCTTGACTAGGAGACCACGGTGCCAGACCATGTCATAGGCTGCTGTGAGATCAACAAAGATAGCATCAGTCTTTAAATTCTTCTGGAATCCATTTTCAATGTAAGTTGAGAGGGCCAGGGCTTGTTCGCAGGTAGATCTTCCTGGGCAGAAACCAGCTTGGGCGGGTGATAGGAATTTCTCTGTAAGAGGAGAAATACGTGACAGAAGCAGCCTCTCAAGGAGTTTGTAACACACGGAGAGGAGAGAAATTGGTCTATAGCTGGCGGCCAGTGTTGGGTCTTTCTTTGGTTTCAAAACTGCTATTATCTTCGCATGATGCCAAACTTTGAGGTGGAGTGATGTAAAGGAATGCTGGCAACTACCAGAAGGTGAATGAGTGGCCTTGGTAATTTGTAGTTACGGGAAATGGATGGAATTTCACGACTTTCTTTTTTTTGTCTAATAGTTTACTGGGTTCATTTCTTAGAGGCACAGAAAGACAAAGAATTCTGGATTCAAGACTCTGAAAAGCTCTCCAACCATAGCTATAATAAAGTGGACCTAAAGGACCGGCATTAGAATCCAGGTTCCAGCCCCTAGCTCCCCACCCTGCAGGGGAATCATTTCACAGGCAGTGAAGCAGGTCTGCAGGTGTCTTTCTCTCCCCCCTCTGTCTTCCCCTCCTCTCTCCATTTCTCTCTGTCTTATATAACAATGACATCAATAACAACAACAATAATAACTACTACAATGATGAAAAACAACAAGGGCAACAAAAGGGAAAATAAATATAAAAAAAATTTTTTTTTGAAAAGTGGACCTAAGAGGTCAGAGCCATCTGAGCCCTTCACAGAGTCTGAATGATAGATAACTCTGGTAGGCAGGGGGCAGTGGAGAGAGCAAGGTTTTAAGAGAGACCAGAAGGTCTTATCCTGCCAATGAGCAGGGAGCATATGAATTTAGTTTTGCCACCTGGGGCCTATTTAGTGCACTAGACCAGTAATTTGCTAAATGGGTCGCTTGTAGGGGGGAGAGAGAGAGAGAGGGAGAAAGAAAATAATGAACAATTTAGGCATGGTAAACTACTAGTAGCTCAAGGGATATAAAAATGTGTAACTATAATTAGATCCCTTGTTCCTAATGTACTAACTAAATGCATTACACCATATAGTGCATCTTTCTGAGTTTGACACAGCTGAGCCCTTGACAATCCAGACAGAAACCATCATGCCTCCATTCAAATTCCAACTGCTTATATTAAGAAAAAAATTTCCAAAGATGGTTTCTTTTATCTTTGATTGAAGATTAACCCCAATGCAGAACACAGCAAGTCAGCGATATTTCACACACCGTAAAATAAACTGTGGCAGTAAACTGAAAATGATGTTCTCCTCCTCTCGACTTCGCTGTGAAAATATTTTAACAAGTTGGCATTGGGGCTTGCAATTTTTACATCAGTTGTTTCTTTTCAGGACTCTCCAGAAATGTGGCAGTAGGTGGTACATTTGGAACACTTTAGGGGGTGGGGGCGTTCATGAGTTCCTGGCGAATTCTCTCTGCTTTTAAGTAGATGTTGCTATTTTGTGAGTATCTGGAAAACATTTGTCCTGGACTGAAATCTCTTTCCTGTTCTGAGCAACTTTACAGTGTGGGTTGGCTCGGATGGTCTGAATGATGTGCCCTGATGCTAGATCTAAGACAAGTTTCATTACCCTTCTCGACATCTGTTATTTCAGCTCTTGATTAATAAACTCTTATTTCAGCTGATCTTTCTCTTTCTTCTCATTTCCAGGGTTAGTCATTTCATTGAGAGGTCGGAAGTCGAATAGGGGGTAGTTTACACTGGATCCTCTCCTTTCTTTCCCATGCCACCCCCCCCCACACACACACACACAATCTGGGGCTTCATTGCTCCAGGATAGCCTTTTAAGATAGAAATAGATGGAGGGAGGGAGTCGGGCGGTAGCGCAGCGGGATAAGCGCAAGTGGAGTGAAGCACAAGGACCTGTGGAAGGACCCCCGGCTCCCCACCTCCAGGGGTGTCGCTTCACAGGTGGTGAAGCATGTCTGCAGGTGTCTTTCTCTCCCCGTCTTCCCCTCCTCTCTCCATTTCTCTCTGTCCTATCCAACATCGACGACATCAGTAATAACTACAACAATAATAAAAAAAAAGGGCAGTGAGGGCCAGGCTCAAACCAGGGTGGTACGCCTGGTAAAGCCTCCCCAGATAGGGGCCACCCCGTTAAGCGTACATAGTAATATGTTGCGGAAGGACCCGTGCTAGGATCTGGATTCGCTCCCCATCTGCTGTAGGGATACTTCATGAGCTGTGAACAGGTCTACAGGTGTCTTTCTCTCCTTGTTATCTACACCTCCCCTCTCAATTTCTCTCTGTCCTATCAAACAGGAAAAACAAACAAGGAGAGAGAGGTACCACCAAGAGTGGTAGACTTGTAGTGCCAGCAAGGAGCTGTGATTCCCCTGGAGGCAAAATCAAAACAATAGCCTTCCCAGGTGAGCTATTTTTCCAGCCTTCATTATTGTGGATACAGTGGAATATGGTGTCTTTCAGATCAGGGACACTACACATGAAATAATTTTTCTATGTAGAGATTAAATTCTAAGTTTGTCTCCCCTCCTATTTTTTTTTCATCCAACAAGAAGCCATAACTTTATTAATGATATAAACAGTACAAATTTCAAACCACAAGCTGCTGATACTCTTGGAGTACCCCATCCCCCAAAGTGTTTTTTTCTAGGTGGTTACATTGTTAGTTCCATAATAGCGTTTACAATATCATTACTGTTGTTCTTCAGGGCTCGAAATGCCTTTGCTCTTGAGACATTTGCTTGTGACATGACCAATTCTATGTCCTTAACCTTTACACGGGTTTCATCAACCTCTTCCTCTTCAGTCTCCTCTTGTACAGTTGGAGTTTGCGTGTTTTCTTGGATGTTTGAGACCGCCTCACCCTGAACTTTGAATTTCTCAGCAGCTGCTAGCTGTGCTTGCTGAGATAAATCTTCAATCTTTTGCTTCTCCAAAAACTATGTAGGTATCTGATGCTGGGCTTTTGTAGACATCTGGCTTTGTGATGACAAAGAGGATATTCTTTGATTTTCGGATAGTGACTCTAGTAACCCCTGTAACCTGCCGAAGACCCAGTTTGGACATAGCCTTTCGTTCCTTCTTTTCACTCTGGCTCTGTTTTGCTTTACTGACTGGTTCTTCATCAAGTTCAGCTGCCACCAGCTGAGCTCGTTGTGTGGTTGCTTCTGTGGAATCCTGTTCCTCAAGCTCTGGTACTGACTGACTCATCGCTATCAGATTCTGTCCCAGACCCTGTCTCAGTCTGTGGCTGTGGCAACTCCTGCTCTTGTAGCCGGGACGGTTTCTGTGGCTTCACCGGGCATTTTGTGCAGGGAACTAGGAACCAGGATGGCGGCAGAAAGAGAGCCAATGGGAGCGTGACCCACGCCTGTTGCGGAAAGATACCTCCCCCCTCCTATTTCTAACACACTATTTTTTGGAGAATGGGATAAATCGAGTTTTCTCATGTTGAGATGCTTCAGCATTAATCATTATTCCACCCCTACCTCCCCACCAGTTTAGTAATCCCTCCTCCCCAGTCTTTATCTGGCACGAGTGTTATGTGACTCTCCAATACCTCCTTCCAGACTTTGGTTCTGATATGTTCTCTCTTTACATTATTTTCTCCCTCAGAGGAGGTGTTTTGGTTATAAATATCTTCAGTCAACACGATTTTTAAAGGATAACAGGACAGAGTTGTGGTGACAGTGTGAAGCTCTATGGCAGGATCCAGAGCTAGGTTACCCACAGTCCTGCAATTTCTTGGAGAGGAGGGTACAAAGAGATATTGGACTAATGATGATAGCGCTAATGATTAGGAAACAAAACAAAACAAAACTTTAAAATCATTACATTTACTAGAGAAATGTGATTATAGGTGTGTGTGTGGGGTCCAGGTGGTGGTGCACCTGGCTGGGTGCACGCATTACTATGTGCAAGGGCCCAGTTTCAAGCTCCTGGCTCCCACTTGCAGGAGGAAAGCTTCATGATTGATGATGCAGTGCTGTAGGTACCTCCCTTTCTCTCCTCGTTTCCCCTCCTCTCTAAATTTCTCTGTCTCTTTAAAAAAAAAAAGAAACAGCAACAAACAACTATAGGGCTGGGGAGACAGCTTGGTGCATACCTGAGACTCTCAGGTCCCAGGCTTAATCCCCAGCACAACCATAAGCCATAGCTGAGCGGTGCTCTGGTTTTTCCGTACCTTTCTCTCAGCATCTCTCGGATTAAAATAAAAAAGAAAATATTAATAAAATAGCTATATAGGAGGTAATGTGCATTTCTTCTAATAAAGCAAAAATTAAAGAGTTTTGTAGGAAATCAACTATGGAACTAATGAACATAAAGAGATAAATTGTCATGTTTTACCACTAAAATTTAACATGCTCTTTGTTTCTTAATCTTTAAAAAAATATTTTTATTATTATATTTATTTAGTGGATAGAGACAGCCAGAAATCAAGAGGGAAGGGGGTGATAGAGAGGGACAGAGACAGAGAGACACCTGCACCCCTGCTTCACCAGTCATAAAGCTTTCCCCTTCCAGGTGGGGACCGGGGGACTCAAACCTGGGTCTTTGCACATTGTAATACATGCGCTTAACCAGGTGTACCACCACCCGGGCCCTGTTTCTTAATCTTATTAAAAGGTTAAATTCAAATTTCAATTTAAATTCAAAATTCAATTTCTTTCTTCTTATTTCCAGAACTAATTGTGTTAGGGACTACTCAAAGCAATATATAGATTAGTGTAGTTGAAATTAACTTTTATTTTTATTTAATTTATTTTTGCCTCCAGGGTTATTGCTGGGGCTCGGTGCCTGTACCATGAATCCATTGCTCCTGGAGGATATTTTTTTCCCCTTTTTGTTGCCCTTGTTGTTTTATTATTGTTGTCCTGGTTATTATTATAGTTGTTATTGATGTCGTTGTTGGATAGGACAGACAGAAATCAAGAGGGGAAGACAGGGGGAGAGAAAGACACCTGCAGACCTGCTTCACTGCTTGTGAAGAGACCGCCTGCAGGTTGGGGAGCCAGGGGCTCCAACCAAGATCCTTGAGCCGGTCCTTGTGCTTTGAGGCAAGCCATGTCTGCTTAACCCGCTGTGCTACCACCCTACCCCTAAATTAACTTTTAATATCATTACCTATTTCTCAGACTCTTTTCTGTTTGAGAAAAGAGTGATATTTTAGCAAATACTCAGCTTAATTCATTCCAAATAACTTATCTAAAGTTTAGTTCCTACTGTCTCACTTCTTAGATTAGGTCAGTTCCCCTCATTTAATTTTTTTCTCTTCTGTTGGCATTTCCCCCTTCCCTACATTCCTCCCAGTTGTTGAATGTCTTCCTTTCTAATCTATAATTTTGTTCTGTGAAGACAAGGGCAGTGTCTTATCTAGTCCATTACTGTAGCACAGTAGCTGACATATAACATGTTTATGATGTTAAGCTGATTTTTTTTTTTTTTTTTTTTTTTACCAGAGGCACTGCTCAGTCCTGGCTTATGATGGTCCTGGGTAGTGAACCTGGGACCTCAGAGCCTCGGGCATGAGTCTTTTTGCATAACCATTATGCTGTCTCCCCAACACTAGTTAAGTTTTCTATTTTTTTCCCCTCTTGGGAGAATTAATTCTAATTTTAAAGATAAAGAGGAAACTCTGTATTACTGATTGGAATAAAAACTAGTTTCATGAGGCTAAGGTATAAAACTTCAAAAGAAAAATATAGATCATTTTCAGAAATTTCAAGAATGAAGAGAACAGTAATTATTTTGTTTGTTCTGGTACTATCCTCTACTCCTTTTTAGTAAATGTGTGTAGATAATCCAAGAAAACTTTTCCTTGTTTTTAATTATAGCCACAAGTGCCAGTTGATCCCTCTTTCTTCTCCAAGCTTAGTAAGTTTGTTGCAGATAAGGCAGATCTGGGGGGTGGGGGGGCTACTGCTGGTGGAGAAGGATGACAGTTTGGTTGAGGGTGAGATGTACTGGCACCTGTCTTGCGGAAACTGAAAATGTACCCTCATGACAGTAACAATCCTGAAGTTAGCCTTCTCTCAATAAAGCGAATCTCAAGTTGGAAAAGAAAGAAAAAACTAGATGAACCGCATATGTGAAAATCCAGATTAACAAATATGTGGAGATGATAACTTAAAGTGTTCGCTAAATTCTCTTAGATCGTAAATTACCTAATCTAGCTTACAGTGTTGTTTAGCTAACAAGAAAGTGAAACTCTTCATGTTACAAAAACAAAACAAAACAAAAAACCAGCGTAGCAGTGGGAGATATCCTCCTTCCTGAAATTTGAAATAAAAAGGCAGACTTAAGAGGACAGAACCCTGCTCATCTATTATCCCACTGTTTTTAGTTCAGCATTTCTTCTACTTCTTGCTACAGTTTTCTCTTCACTAGGTCACTTCTAGTTATAAGAGCAATGGGAGAAAAAGAGAGACCAGATCTTTCTCTTTTTCCTTTTCACATATAGTCGTGGGATTTCCACCCACCGAGTACATGCAACAACTATCCATGTGAGAGAGTTTCTAGGTATTGCCAATATTCCCCGAACTAGAAAAAGTTGGGGGGGGGGGTGAAGTTGGCTCGCGGATAGCCAGCTAGTCTGATATTGCCCGTGCGCCTTTGCAGCTCATACAATGGGTGGAGATGAAGACCGAGGACCTGCGACCTTTTGGAGGTCCTCAAAGCCATCACTTCCAATTAGCAGCGAAAAGCAAAGTCTTTGTGGCCAGCAAGAGCGGGCGGGTTGGTTGCAAGTTAATGAACAACAGCGGCTGTTGATCACAGAACAGCAGAGGGCACAATACTCACTGTCCATACCCAGTTGCCCGCGGCACGGAGGAGCAGAACCCAAGGTTGGCTGGGTCTTGTAGTTCCTTAAGGTTTCCCAGGGCAGGAGGGTATCTACATTATGACTACAACTCCCAAGGTGCAGGGCGCGCCTCCTTCCGCCAACGCCTCCTCTCGGAGGCCGGCGCTGGAGCCTCCCTGGAAATTGCCCCCAGCCCTGCCCTCAACTGTCGCGTCACGTTTGTTTACCTAGAAGCCCCGCCCCCCGCGCCATCCTCTCTGTCTCCTCCCCCTCCCGCGGGATGCCGTCATGCAAGTGATGCATATTCATGAGGCCCGCCGCCCCGCCCGCCCCCACCCGCCTTCCCGCGCCCCGAGCTTGATTAATATTCAATCAGCCGGGCAAGGCGGCTGGTCTGCCGAAGGGAGGCCCGCAAGAGGCGGGCGGGGCCTGCGCGGCGCCCGCGACCCAGGCGGGGAGGGCGTGTGTGAGTGCGGGGGGGTGGGCGGCCGTGGCGGCGATCGGGCGTGCGGGATGGAACCCCGAGCGGCCGACGGAATGCTCCGAGTTGCCACATAATCCGCTGGAACGGCTGCGCCGCGCGCCCTCGGCTCCCCGCCGCTCCCCGCCGCGCCACCGCCGCCCACCGCCGCCGCCGGGGACGACGCGCGAAGCCCCACCGCAATGGAGCCCGCCGCGGCGCCGCGCCTCCCCGATCCGGGCCGCGAGGACCGAGCCCCGCCGGCCGCCCCCTGCCGGAGCCCCAAGCCCGCGCGGACCGAGGCCCCCGGCGACGCGGCGGCGGTTCCCGGCCGGCCGGGCAGCGCGGGAAGGCGGCGGCGGCGCGGAGGGGCGCCTCAGCCTGCCGCCGGCGGGGCGGCCCCGGGGCCCGGCGCCAACTCGCTGCTGCTGAGGCGCGGGCGGCTCAAGAGGAACGTGTCGGCGGCCGCCGCCTCCTCCACCTCCTCGTCGTCGTCGTCGTTGTCCACCTCGGCCGCCGCGGCCGCGCTGCCCCCCGGCCTGGCGGCCTCGGCGGCCTCGGCGGCGCTGTGCACCCGCAGCCTGGACAGGAAGACGCTGCTGCTCCGCCACCGGCCGCCGCTGCCGCTGCCGCCGTCGGAGCGCGACTGGGTGCGGCAGCAGCTGCGGCGGGGCTGCGTGCACGTCTTCGATCGCCACCTGGCCGCCAGCTACCTGCGCCCGGTGCTCTGCACGCTGGACACCACGGCCGCCGAGGTGGCCGCCCGCCTGCTGCAGGCCGGCCCCAAGGGCGTGGGCGGCGGCGCGCTCAGGGTGCTCGGCCGGGACCCCGCCGCCGGCCCGCGCCCGCGCCCCGCCGACCTGCCGCTGCCCGCCTGGCCGCCCCGCGCCAGCGCCGCGCCGTCGGACTGCAGCCCCGCCGAGGCCCTGGACGGCGCGGCCGACCCGGCCGCCGACGCCGACAGCTTCAGCCCGAGCCCTGGCGGCGAGAGCGGGTCCGAGCGGCTGGACCCCTACGGCGGCGGCGGCGGCGGCGGCGGTGGTGGTTCGGGATCCTCGTCCGAGGAGCAGGAGGCCGAGCCGGTGCCCGCCCCGACGGGGACTCCGCAGCACGAAGCCCCCCGGGACGCGGACGCGGACGCGGAGGGCCCGGGCGGGGCGCCCCGAGATCGGCCTCGGGAGGAGCCAGCGGCGGCGGCGGCCCCCGCGGAGCCCCCTGGCCGCCCGCAGCCGCCCGTCGAGGGTAGCGGGGCGCCCCCGCCGCCCAGCCTGTACGTGCAGCTGCACGGAGAGACCACCCGGCGCCTGGAGGCGGACGAGAAGCCGCTGCAGATCCAGAACGACTACCTCTTCCAGCTGGGCTTCGGGGAACTGTGGCGGGTGCAGGAGGAGGGCATGGACTCGGAGGTCGGCTGCCTGATCCGCTTCTACGCAGGTAGGGAGCCCGCGTCCCCGCACGCCGCCCGCACCCGCACCCGCCGGGGCCTCCCCCCCGCTGTCCCCCGGCCTGCCGCTCTCCCCCCAAGTCCCGGTCACACTCAGCCTGTCACGCCGGCTTGGGTGGAGTGTTCAAACCCGAGGGGTCAGGGATGAGTTGCGGGCGCGCACTGGAAGGGGCGCCCCCCAGGGAGGCCCCCCCACATCCCGCGGCCGGGACCTGCCTTCGGGCTGCTCCTCCAGGTCCCGCGCTGGGGGTTGGGGGGGGGGGGCTCCAGGGGACCTGTCGGTCCTGGCGGAGGCCCCAGCAGCTCTGTCCCGGGCCTCCGAGGCTCTTAGCAGCCAGCCCCCACCACCCTTCACCCCGAGCTCTGAGGCCTTGTTTCCATTCTCTCTGCAAGTTGGAGCGGTGTTGCAGCCCCTAGTGATTTGGTCCATTTCGTGCCCTTGCAGCCGGTGCTGGCGCCCGCGGTGCCGGGGTCACAGCAAGCACTTCAGCCCTTGCTGTCTTGGGCTGTGACCCTCACCTCGCAGTTCTGCGTGAGGATGTTTATCTTCCCGACCATTCATTCATTCACTCCAGCTGGATTGAGGTTTTGACCTCAGATACAGTTCTGGCCCAGGGCTGGCCTTGGTCACTCTTTTGACTAAAGACTCGGCCAGTTCAGAATGGGGGACCTGAGGCTCCGGGGCGTCATCTAGGCTTTAGTTTTATTTATTTGCATCCTCTTCTGCCTCTGGCTGAAAGAGACCTGCTGCTAGCGAACAGGGTTTTTTGTTAAAAATAAAATCAGCTGAGCAAAATTAAATCAGGAGAGTCAAACCTTACCCCCCCTCCTTTTTAAAAATTTTTTTTTTTTTAACTATTTTAGCGTGTGGGGCATGGATGGAAAAACAGTCATACTTGTAGCTCCATTACCCTGTAGCCACTTTCCAATTTAGTGATTCTAGTCCACCTTGTGTGTTAGTCACGTCACAGTGTAGCCAGTTTAAATGAAGACATCTGTACTCACACACTGAAATATGTATGGCCAGGAGCATTCTTGGTGAGATGTTGCTGTAAATTTTATTGAGGTTTTTCTCCTAATTCTTTAAGGGCATTTCAGTCTGATTTTCCACTCCCACCCCTTTATAAAATAAGACATACAATAGCATTTACAGTATCTGAAAATACTCTCCTAACTAGATGACAGATCTTGAAAAGAACAGGGCAGAGAACCTTTTTTTTTTTCTCCTGCCAATGGCCATTTGGATATTTATAACATCATTTGAGGGCAATACAATATCATCGACTTTAAAATTAGCACTTCACATTGCTACGAAAAAAAGCTTCTGTTGCTTTGGTAGGACCAGACCAAATGAAAAATGACCCAGGGGCTGGTCTAGAAAAAAATGACTTAAAAAAATGTAGGGAAAAATACTACTCCATTATTTATGGTAGCTCCTGTGATTTGTGAAGTATTATTGTTTTAGAAACACTAGATAGGAATTCACACTTTGAATGTGGATATTCATTTTGTTACAGTGATAAATGTCCTTATGACTAAAAGGAAGGGCTTGTGATTTAAACTAGCAATATTGCAATGTTTTATGTGGCAAGATCTGGATCTACTATTTTTCTCATGATTGGATATATTGATCACGATGTATGTTCTTAACATTTTTATTAATTTAAAAAATATTTTATCTTTTTTATTTTCATGAGATGCAGAGAGAAAGACATAGAAGACCAGAGTACTACTCAGCTCTGTCCTGTGGTGCTAAGGATTGAACCTGGGACCTTGGAGCCTAAGGCATGAAAGTCTTAACAGAACCCAACTCATGATATATGGGGCTGGCTTTAGGAGTCCCACAGACACGACAATAAACCTCTGATTCTCCTTGATTGTCTCTGCAAGAGGATCTCCAACTATTCTAAGCAGATGATAAATGCATTTTTAAAAAACTGAACAGTGCTAAAGTGACAAATTATCTTTCTGGTTAGATCTTAATTTTCTGGTTTTGTTTCTTTTGTGAGAAGCAGCTAACTCAATCTGAACTTACTGCTTGATTTCTGTATGTACTACATAAATATATACCAGCCCCTACATACATACTAGTAAAAATAACTAGCCAAACAGGGAGCCACATTCAGTACCAGCCTGCTCTTGAATGTGAAGCCAGAGTACAGGTGTCCCAGAAGGAAGATGCCTGGGTGTTTATTAGTTACAAAGGTATCTAATTGCTACTTTGGGTTTTTATAAAACATGGAGTTCATTTTAAGCTTATGTTAAGACACCGGGCATCTTCATTTGTCAAAGAACTAGACTTACTAAATGGTGAATTTACTTGAACCCCCCTTTTTTTTTTAATGCGAGAGAGATAGAGAGAAAGAGAGAGAGAAAAGGATGACCGACCTTCCAGAGTACCCACCACACAGCTCTGCCTCACATCAGGTATCAAAGCTGGGGCCTCACAGGCATGCCCTGTGTTCCTACTGCTAGGCTGTCTCCCCTCCCTTCACTTGAACTTTTGCAAGGAGGTCTAGCTATGACCGACACAAGGGTCTTAGTCGAATGTGATATCACTTACCTGCTGAACACTGTGAGGGTTTCACGTGTAGTAAAGTTTTGGACCAAGTTAGAGGAGATTCCTAGAAATTAACTTTGTGTTCCGGTGGGAGGGGCTGCACTCAGCATCCCCATTTGGTCCTGAGTCTTTTCACCAAAATCAGAGCATGAATGCTTGCTTCAAGCCATGTCCTGTGGGTGGGGGTTGTGTGTCCTATTTGTTTCTGTGATCTTACAAAGTTTCCTCTTACACTTTGCACTTTGTCTTTTTTCACTTGTGTGTTGTTGGAATTAAAAGTAGAGGGAGTTGGGCAGTAGCGCAGTGGGTTAAGCGCACGTGGAGCGAAGCGCAAGGACTGGAGTAGGGAATTAAAAGTAGACTAGGACATTATCGATAATCGCCTTTTGCATTTTTCTTGCATTTAAATGAACCTTGTTATCTGCTGTCTCTGATTTTTCTAGTCAGCTTCTCTGTTTGAGATGTTCTTGTCCAGCCGGGCACTTTTATTCTCTTGAGGGCCACCTTTCAGTTACTCAGTTAATTTTTTCACAAGTGTTAAAAGCCACTTGTTGTTGTTCTGACTACTTAAATTTTTGGGCAAAGTAAAATGAAAACCTAACTTGAAGTGTGTTATTACAACTGTCCTCTCAGCTGATTTAAAATATAAACAATGACATGACTTAGTCTGGGTAATTAAGATATTAAGCACATTGACATTTAATTTCATTTTAAATTTTACTGAGAGTTACCTTAGGCTGAAAAACTTCAGCCTGACACAAGCTGTGGACTTGAAAACATTCATGAACTTGTGTTGTTGGGGTACTCCCCAGAGAGGCTGTGTCATTGCTCAGGGGCATTATTAAACTATATTTTTCAGAGTTTTGACTCTTTTCCACCCCCCTTCAGCTTGCATAGCCTCACTATTTCCGTTCTAATTGTGAGAGAGAACAGAGATTTTGGCAGTGGAACCCCCCTCCCCCCCGCCCACTGCCTAGTGGGTCTTGGGGAGACTTTTTTTTAAAAAAAAAATAAATTAATGTTTATTTATTTATTTTGACTAGAGACAGAGAAAAATTGTGAGGGAAGGGGGAAATAGAGTGGGAGAGACAGAGACCTTCAGACCTGCTTCACCACTCGTGAAGCTTTCCCTCTGCAGGTGGGGACCAGGGCCTTGAACCCAAATCCTGGTGTACTGTAATGTGTGTGCTTAACTAGGTGCGCCACCGCCTGCCCCCCCTCCCCGGGGGGGGGGGGAGATCTTTTTATGTGTGACTTCTTGAGATGGCTCTTCAGCCCTCTCGCATTTCTTCTTTCTTTTCTGGGAATGATCAGCCCTCACGTGGTGTCCTCCATGAACCCTAGAAGGGGAGGTTCTGCATTAGGCTGTAATATTGACAAGCAGGCTCTTATTACTATAATTACAGTGCTATTGAGTAACCCGGTCTGAACACGTGACCCCACTGTGTGCCTCAACAGTCCTTTACTATTAAGAACAAAGGGCCTAACAATTTTTTTTTTTTGCCAGTTTTTATATTTGAATTTTATACTTGCTGATGTATATGAATGTCAAATGCCCGCTGTATTTCCTTCATCACTGTGGTTTGATAACATCAATTAACAGGCTGGGTTTTCTCTTCAGAAGTCTCGAAGGGCTTTCACAGAAATGATCTCATGTGTCCTTTCACAAACATGACTAGGGAGGAGTCCGTGTCAATCCTCTTTTCACATGGAGAGACTGATGCAGAGAGGTTGGACTCTTGCTTGCGGGTTTGCTGTCCTTGGCTGAAGTGAGTGAGAATAAAAGAGCTCTGAGCTTCTCTTTTGTAATTCATATCCCTTTCCATGAATTGATGCTGAGTTTCATGTACACTTGGAATTTTCATTCCGTTAAAAGCTTTGAGAAACTAAGTTATTTTTATTGGTAAGGAGGTGACATTTTTCTCTTGTCCTGCTGATATGTGGATGGGCCTATTTCAATCACAGTGCCTTGACAAGTTTTAAATAACCAAGACTGGCAACTAAACAGACAATACAGAGAGGGTTCTAAACATTCTGGCACAGATGATCATGTTGCCTGTAAGTTGATAGGAAGTAAAACTTACTTGAGGATTTATCCTCTTATTCAAGCGTGCTTCATTTGTTACACTGTAAAGCTCCTTTGGGCAGAGACTTAACACTCCTCTGAAAAATGGGTGACCTTTGAAGGTATATAGCCATACTCATAAATTATTAGATGTACCTGCCACGAAAGGTTTGCTTAAAGCTTTCCTTTCAGACTAGATTTATTTGTAGTTGAACGATCAACACTGCTTGATTGAGGTTTGAATGCCATTGTGCAATTTTTATAATCCACGTGTTATAGAGAGCTTGAATTTTAGTCATGCCTAAAATGGTGTGGATTTTTTTTTAAATCTTGATTAAAATAACTGTAGGAAGAGGAGATGAACATGTAGTTTCTAGTTGGAAGTCATGTCACTTTCTTGCTTTAAGGCTGTTAAACTAACCACCTCAAAGGACTGGTTACTTAGACTATTACTTTTATAGTGTAAGGCATTTTGTTGTTTCTCTTTCTTTATAGAGCCCCGAACTAGCATTTGGTTTGTCTGGGATCCAAACCTAGGATAATACTTGGTATTTTGGCTTAAACATTTGTTGTGTTGAATCCATGGAATTTTGTCAGGCAGCTGGCAGTGGCTGCCTGCACTCTCCCGCCTTCCGGCCTGCACAGGTCCCCTGGGATGTGTCAGACACATAGCACCCAGCCCTTTCTCCCAGGGTGGAGCTCTCCCACGTGCCACACACTATTAATATCCACTGGTTCACGTGAGTGAAGCTCTGTGTGCTTTCAGAGAGTGCTTCTCAAAGTTCTCCTGCAGTAAACAGGTGCTTCCCGCCCCCCTTATCAGAGGCATCTTTTACCTTGGCTCGAGACAGATTTAGCAAGCTGTCTGTCAAGTGAAGCATCTTGGGTTTAATGAATTTGTTGGGTGCCAGCTCAGCCCCTCTGGACTGGGAAAAGGTTTAATTGCTGTGCTGTGAAATTCGAGAGACCTCAAAGCTGCTCACCAGAAAGAAAAGCCTTCCCTTTAAAGACACCTGACATTTTGAAAAAGGGATGTTATCAGAATGTCCAAAAACAGTCTGGGAAAATGAATCCGCTTTTCTTCTGTAAGGAAACAAATCCCGTCATCTTAAAAGCTAGCCCACCACTTTATGGGAGGGAGGAGCTTTGGATTTGGTCTTGTCACTGTGCTGCTTAGGGCAAGCCTTTTTTCCATACTTACCTTTGGTTTTCTTGAGATAGTATAATTAAAATTAAAACCAACCATGGGGACTCTTTAGACATACTAGGCATTTGTAACCCAAGTCTGCAACTGGCTGTTTTTGGATTTGCTTGAAACTCCAATCTTAGGTTTCAAAATCTTTGAGAAATCTGGAGAGAATCGACTTTAATGTTACATGGTTAAAACACATACGGATATATTCCCTGCTGACAGAAACTGGTGAAGTTCCTGAGGATCTTAAGCTGCCAGATGGAAGTCTAGGCATAAAAGAAGAAAGAAAATACAATGCAAGGGGCTGGGTGGTGGCACACCTGGTTGAGCGCACATGTTACAGTGTGCAAGGACCTGGGTTCAAGCCCCTGGTCCCCACCTGCAAGGGAATGCTTTGCAAATGGTGAAGCAGGGCTGCAGGTGTCTCTCTGTCTCTCCCTTTCTATCACCCCCCTCAATTTCTGGCGGTCTCTATAAGATAAATAAAGATTAAAAAAAGAAAGAAACAAACTACAATGCAGGTGAAAGGTGTACAGGAGAATGGCAAGGTATCTATCAAGCTTTTAATGAAAAGGGGTTTCAGCCAGAATAGTCTATCCTGTTAGACTGTCATTCAGACTAGATGGAGGGATAAAAAGCTTCTGAGACAAGCAACAGCTAAAGGAGGCAACTATCACCAATTCTGCCGTGAAAGAGGTTCTAAAAGGCCTCCTATAAATATTAACACCACCACCAAAAAAACTTGCCATATATCAGAACACTAAAAAAAATGTTGAATAATGCCACTGCAATACCTTATATCCATAATATCAATAAGTGGCAGTGGCCTAAATTCTCCCATTAAAAGGCACAGAATAGAAAGCCGGATCAGAAAACACAGCCCAACCATATGCTGTCTGCAGGAGTCCCACCTGACTCAACAAGACAAACACTCAAAGTGAAAGGATGGAAAACTATTCTACAGAGTAATGGACCACAAAAAAAGGAACAGCTATTCTCATCACTGACACAATAGACTTTTAAAATAAATAAAGAGTGGTCCGGGAGGTGGCGCAGTGCATAAAGCATCGGACTCTCAAGCATGAGGTCCTGTGTTCAGTCCCCAGCAGCACATGTACCAGAGTGATTGATGTCTGACTCTTTCTCTCTCCTCCTATGTTTCTCATTAATAAATAAATAAATCTTAAAAAAATAAAATGAATAAAGAAAGAAAATGAAGGTTAAAAACTGGATGTGTGCCGTTCATTTGGTAGTTCCATATTCATGGTCTTTCTAGTTTCTAGTGATTGTTTTGAGAGGTTTCCTATCATTTTGATAGATTATTGGGGCGACTTCTAGTGGAATAGTTAGTTGGATGTTATAATTGCTTAGAGGGAAATTAGATTTCATCAGGGACATTAGCATTTAGGACATTCACAGTAGGAATGTCAAGTTGGCAGACAGTTGACTGGAAAGAGTTAAAGTGCTAGAAAGTCTGAAAATCAGCTGGGGTTTGTTTGTCCAGTACTTTAAAGTTGACATTAGTGCATGAATGGAAATGTTGGAAAAGAAACCATGGTGTTTTAAAATATTTGGGAGAAAATTTTCAAAATAGATTTTGAAAAAATAATTCTATTCAGACATGCTCACTTAAAAGATTCAGTATTCATTATAATCCTTAATAGGCCTTTTTAAAAAGAAACCAATGTCTTCTCACAGTGAATTGTACATAGCTTATTCAAGTTCATATACACAATCCTTCTTTTGTGTGACATCAAAATCGAAGCAACTGAATTCTATAATTCTGTGGGCTTTTGTTATATTCTGGTTTTGGACATCTTCATTCTAAGATGTGCGACTTTAAATTCCTCCTCTCACCGATAGAAAGGTTCCACTCTTGTTAACAGAAAGTCTGAGTATTTTTATGTGGGAGAGAGAGACAGAGAAAGGGAGAGGGAGCAAGAGAGAGAGACAGAGAGAGGGAGAGAGGTGGAGAGAGAGGGAGGGAGAGGGAGAGGGAGAGAGGGAGGAGAGAGCTTCCTTTATATTACTCTCCATTTTAATTTAATCATTTACCTTAAGCAAAAGTTTTAGTTTTCCTTATATGGAAGATAACTTACTGAGTCAATTAATTCCTCAAAGGTGATTGTTCCTGTTTAATGTGAGGAAGGGAACTTTTTAAAGTTCAGAAGTACAAAAGGATGAGCATCCATTATATCTGGCATGTCCAATATGTACTCCAGATGCGGAGGCCCAGGAGGAATGTTTCCTGATGGCCTCTTAGTGAGGTGGTGTGCTGGGCTGCAGCTGACATTGTTTTAAGTAGCAAGATTCTCTCCTTATGGGAAAAAATAAACACTCCTATCAGCAGAGGACTTTTTATTTTTTCTTTTCTGTCTCTTGTTCTCTTAAGCACGTACACATTTCTCGGTGTCAGGGTAGAATGTGATGGGAGATGTTATATGTTTATGGATAAGTGAATCTTAGGGAAAAATATAGATTAAAAATTGCCCTTAACTGTAATTTTGTGGGTCAAAACAACGGAAAAAATTTCCCTCACATGTGAATTGGTGATATTTTACTGAGAATGATTTGCTCCCCCCTCCCACCCCCCGACCACTCTTCTTTCTTGTTTGCCGTTTGCCTTTTTCTACTGATTTTTAGGGTTCTGGGGGGAGGAGCATTTAGATTTGGTATTTTTGGGGAAACTAGCTTTGTTATATAGGTCACTAATAATCACCTGTCTGTTATACTTTTATGTCATTCTTTTGGACATTTAAGAAGACATACCCATCCCAAGATTAAACAAAAGATTACTCATCTTTTCCTGGCATGTCTTCTAGATTTAATTTAATTTAATTTGAGGTAGAGAGGGAGAGGAAGGGAGAGAGAGTCACCACAGCACTGAAGCTTCCTTTGATGTGATGGGTACAAGGCTTCAACCTGGGTCAAGCACATGGCAAAGCAGTGCACTATCCAGGTGAGTGATTTTGTGGGCTGGACATGTCTTCTAATTTTATTTTTTATGCTCAACATTTGTTCTGTTTAAGAGGTAGGAACCTAACAAAGTGTCTGCATGGTTTTTGTTGGGTAGCAGTTATTTCTTCACTCAAAATGCCACTTGCCCCCTAAAGTTTATGCCTTTTTAAAAAACGGAGATTTAAGGATTAAAATCTGTGACTCAGAGCGACATGGCTCTCAGTGTAGCTCCAGTAGCTATTTTAAGTTTGTTGAGGAAAAGTAGAAAGGGAAAGCTTTCCCACTCCCTGATTTCCAAAACGCTGCCTGTCATCATTGCTTTGGCTGCTTCCTCATGACCCCTGGAACAGGGAGGGTGTGTGTATACTTTGTCATCTTGAGTGCCTGGGGTGGGAGTGGGCTGAACTAGGATTTGAAAATACAGCTAGAATATGCACATTTGAAATGCAGTTAATTTTGTTCTAAAGGCAAGACATAAAGCAGTGATTCCCATTTTTCCGATTTTTGAACCTTTTAAATGTGACAGCATCTAAGCTGTTTGTGCTTAAGAGATTCCCTTTTCTCCCTTTTAGAGGAATCTGGCGACTACCTTGAAGGTTACCATAAAGCACTCGTGTTTGGTCTTTTAAATTTAGAGAAACGAAGGACTATCCTTCTCCCTGAAATCACAAGTGATCCTGCTAGTGGTGGTTTTAGTTGACCTGAGAAAGGGGAGACTTGGATAGTCAGAACTGGGAGGAAGATACTGTGAAATAACTGTTAAGAGGTTGTGGGAACACGACCCCGCGACTAGTGTCCTAATGTGCGCCGTGACACCTCAGAGCTGCATGTGTTGGATTTTCAGACAAGTTAGAAGTAGTTTCAGTGGACAATATAGGGCAGGGACAAGCAGTGACTGTCGGTCTGTCAGTAAAAGAGTAAGTTTGAAGCTTACCTTTGGTAAGTGGGCTTTCAAGATCTAATGACCTCTTCTTACTTGATAAAGGACCACCTGACAGAAGTTAGCTTAGAATGTGACACTTCTGTCCTCTGCCAGGACAAACCACATGATTTTTTAATTTGAAGAAACAAGTCAGAAAAATTAAACTACCTCAGAATAACTGTATCCTTTTCTATATGATGGTTGACTTCTTGTCAGCCATGTCCTTACTATGTGTAGATACAGTTTTAGATACTCTAACTAGTTCATTCCTCATAAAAACCCTCCGAGGTAGATGTTATCACTTCAATATTACAGAAAGACCTGGTTATAGATCCATTTATTAACTTGTCTGGGTTTGCAGAAAGAGCAAGGCCCAGGCAGAATTCCAGCACAGGCACTCAGAGCTGGAACTGCTTTGCTGAGCTTGGAAAACACCCTCAGCGTTAGGGAAGCGTTGACTTTGAAGTTCCTTAGAGCTTGGACTTGAGTTCTCCTCACACCACTGAGCCCAGAGCTCTCCTTGCTTCTCCCTGTCTCTGTAGAAAGAGATTCTGACTTGTGCCATCAGGGTCGTTGAGAAGGTCATATTAAATGCATGACACGCCTGGGAGAGCAGTGCTGGTTGTCACAAGCCAAGGCCCAGTCTAGGGTGGCAGGGACATGCTGGAGGCCCCGACACCACACGTGAGGTGGGATTCTCTCCTGGCTGCCAGACCAGTCACGAGCCTTAGCTTCCTCATCTATCAGAGAGCAAGAAAAAAAAAAAGGTGATAAAAAAGATCTGTCTCAGAGAACTTTGTGAAGTTGATTTGCTGTTGTATGTAGAAGTGCTTTGTAAACTGTGAATTGGTCTACAAAGGTAGTGTGGTTTTATTATTTTTAGCAAGAGTAAATTGCCACAAATGTTAATTAGAGTTGAGTAGGGCTCATTAGGGAAGATGGGGACTGCATTCTCTTACTGGCTCATTCATCCAGTGGTGGCTCTGAGCATCAGCTATGTCAGAGGTGACTGACCTGAATTTCCTAGGATTCCTTGAAACACTTGCAGTTTAGAGGAGTTGCTTGTGGACACAGACAAACAAAGCAGGCCAGTATTTACAGTAGGAAGTGCAAAGTCTTGTAAACAGAGTGCAGTGTTTGCAGGTTACTGTCCTGGATCCCCAGAAGGTTGTGAGAGCCAAGTCTTGAGGCACCCAGAGACTTGTCTGAAGAGCGATCATAAGCTGCTAGTTCAACATCAGACTGAATTTAGGATTAGTAGCTGCAGCCTACTCCGTGAGATCCACCAAAGATCTCTCTCTTTCTCTCTAGGCCACTAGTCTGTTCTGTCTAGTCACTTGAGCTCTGTTTGGTATCACAGCCTGTGAGCAGTTGAGCTCTGGATCAAGCAGCCATTTTGCTTTTATTGACAAGAAAATGGAAATGTACATATGCTCGAGGTTGCCCTGAAGCCTGGCAGTAGGCCGCCGTACACTTGGAAGACAGACTCGTGCTTCTTTTAGGACCTTGAGAGGTTTTGCTTCTGTGGATTTATGGCAAATGTTGAGCTTCTCCCCAGAAGGCAGGCACTTTCTTTAGTGTAGTGTCATATGGAGACCACCCTGGTACAAAATTTGGGTGATGATAAATTGGTCATAACCTGGGTGACGTATTTTAAAATTTGCCCATCTACTGTTTGGATCTTCACTGAAGAAGGATTAAAAAAAATGTTGAGGACCAGGAGGAAACAGCTCTGAAGTGCTCCTATCCAAGCGATGAGTTCTTTCATCCTTGGCCATCAAACCTGCAAATAAAGTATTCACTCATGACTCCCCTCTCCCTCCTCCCTCCCTCTTCTTTCTCCCTCAAAGAGCTGCTGAGCCCTTGCCATTGGCATTGCTTGGGATGACCCTGAGACCTCTTTGCAAGTCCTGTGTGCGGCTGCTACACTGTCTCCTAGATCCTCTTCTGGTTTAAGACATTAGACAAGTGTCTGGAATATTTTCTCATGTGCTAATGGGAATGACAGAAGATCTCCATTTTGCTTCCTTATGCTAGTGTTGAAATTGTCACAGCAAGCCCTGATTAAAAAATAAAATTTTCCAGATTCTGTCTGACTAAAGTCACACCTAATTCAAATTAAGATAATTAATAGTTCATACTAATCAGCATCTAGGTTAATCACCTGCCAATGTGTATTTTCCATGGTCATTAGCACCTTTTTGTCCTGTGTGGTGGTTCCCCCCCCCCCCCCCCCCCAGACCACAATTAACTCATTAGAGCAACAGCAACAGTAGACAAGTTGAATTTTGTGGGAATGTTATAAGCGGAAATGTTTCCAGCAGTGCAGTGATAGGGAGGATAGTTACTGGCCGTTGTGATCATAAAGACATCCCAGACTCCCTGCACTTGAGTCAGTTGTGATTAGTATCTTAACTAAATCTGAATAATTTCATTGACAGATACAGATGTGAAGGTTCTTTACACAGGATCTTGGAATTGACTTGGCTACTGTCATCCTGAAGATGCCACCAAAACTCCAGTTGTGGGAAGTGGTGGTGTGGCGGTGGGCATAGGATTTTAAGCACAAGGTCCCAAGTGCAGTGCCTGGCATCACATATGCTAGGCTGCTGCTCTGGTTCCTTCACGCTCATAAGTTACTAACTTAAAACATCAGTTTTTTTTTTGAAAAACAAATTTATGTATTATTGGATAGAGACAGGGAAATTGAGAAGGGAGGAGGAGATAGAGGGGGAGAGAGATAGAGAGATACTACAGCCCTGCTTTAGACCTCGTGAAGCTTCCCCCTGCAGGTGGGGACCAGGGGCTTGAACCTGGGTCCTTGTGTACTATAAGGTGTGCACTTAACCAAGTGTGCCAATCGCCAGCCCCTGGTCTCTTGGCTTTTGGGCATCATCGGCACATACACACTTACTCCCTTAAAAGTCTCGTCTTTATCTTTTGGGAACATTTGTAATATTGGAACAGACTCGCCGGTCAGAAGCTGGTACACATGATTGTTGGCTTGGCCAGGCTTCATGGTGTGAGTAACACGGTGACAGCCTCATGGGCAGCCCTAGAGAGGGCATGGAACCTGGTGTGGAGATGCATAGTTTACAACCTGTCACAGAGGTCTGTGTCTGTGCGTGCCTCAGTGGTGGGCCTCTTGGAAAGGAGGACTGAGAGGATGACGGCGAATGAGCTTCACCAGCACCTCCTGGGCAAGTGCTCCAAATGCAGAGACTCAGGCCCCACCTTGGATTTAATAGTTGGCGGGCCAACAGATCCCTCGCCCAGGAGACTTGTTTTCAGGGCAGTATAGGGAGTGTCAGCGCCGGATGCATGCGGAGCAGGGCAGTGGAATCAGAGGAGTGAGCCCATGCCACTTGCCCCTGGCATCCTTCGAGGTGGCAGAGTTTGGGGCTGGTGTTGCCCGGGTGAGTTTGGAAGGGCGAAGCCTGCCTTGGAGGTTGAGTGGCCGGTCCTCTAGCTGCCGGCCCTCCGCCTCACCACCCAGTGGCGCTGTGTTGCTTTCCACTGCTTTCGTGCATGTGGTCCTCTATGAGAAGGTGATGCAAATGTTTATTTACTTGATTTTCCTATAAGAGCCTCCCCCCCCCCCCCAACATACACACACTCAGAGCAAATGCTAGTGCTGCTTCTGGCACTGGGCAGAAGGGCAGAGGCCTAAAGAGAGTGTTTCTATTACATTTCTGAAGCTCTCAGGATGAATGCCTTCTGAGTGTCAAGGCTTTCCTATCGATGCAGATGGGGGAATGTACATAAACAATCATAAGCTTAACATGCCTTAATGGAGGCATTTATAGAGAGCTGAAAGAACTCAGAGGCCTAATTCCACAGATGGAATGTCCTGGAGGGGTGTCTTGGGAAGGGCTCTCTGTGGAAGGAGGACTAGCATCTCATCGACAGGGTGAGTCAGGAGCCAACACAGGATGGAACAGCGAGTAGCAGTTGGCAATGAGGTGAAAAGTGGTCAGAGATGAAATGCTGAATGAGTTTGGAGCTAGTTGGTGGCAGGACTTGGTCCCATCTACAGTGGACACTTCTGAGCATTTGCTGTGCAGTGATGGGGTTAGGTCTGCCCTAGGGTCAGGCCGGTAGGCTGCTGGAGGGCACTGGAGGAGTCCTGACTCTGTGGGGCACAGTGGATAAAGCACTGCATTCTCACACTGAGTGCACCATCTTTGGGGTTGTCCTACCAACTAGGCAAGTGTGATCCATTCCGCCTCAGGCAGGACAGATGGGGATGGTTTTGAATAGGAGGAAGGGTAGACAAGAGTGGGAGTGGATGCCCGAGGGCATTCCTGGCAGGGGGCCACGGGGCCTACCTAGGTCCCCGATGAGGAAGATGAGGAAGCAGTTGACCCGGGCAGCACAGGAGACCTGCAGACGTGGAACTGTTCACCACGTCCAAGCTCTGGGGCTGACTGAATGAGGGTGGGTTTGGGACAGGGGTTCAGAGTTTGCTTTTCACCCCAGAACTGATGTGAGTATGTCTCCATGTTAGGAAATGAGCCAGTGGTCTCCAGGTTGGGGGTGAGTATGTGAGTAAGATGGACTGAAGTTTGTATGTCAGAATGATTTGGAGGTTTCGAATTTGGTTGACTGTTGACTCAGCTTTAGGGTGAGAAGCACAGAAGGTGAGCTAGATTTCCAGTATGTTAAGATTTTAAGATGCTCAGAAGTATGTCTGAGGAAGACACATACAGAGAAAGACACCTGCAGACCTGCTTCACCACCTGTGAAGCGACTCTCTTGCAGGTGGGGAGCCGGGGGCTTGAACCAGGATCCTTAGGCCAGTCCTTGCACTCTGCACCACCTGCACTTAACCCACTGTGCTACCGCCCGACTCCCAATAGAATGGTTTTATTTCACTGTCTTTCTCTGTGTGTGGGGACTTGGGGGCAGGCAGTGTGTAGTGGTAAAAACAAAATCCCAAGCAAACGGTTGAGACTGAGTGACAAAGCTAGACTTGGGTCCCTTCAAGTGCGTCCAGTTTTCTTTCAGTTTACTAAGCCACTGACAGAGTAATAAAACTTGAGGCAGTTTTTTTTTTTTTTGTCCTTTTCATGACCTGTTGATTATATTTACAGAGATAAGAGCTGATCCTGGAGAATGCCTTTTCCACTCCTAGATTGTCAAAGTGACTTGTGGCTGGGAAAAGTGAGCATGAAGACACAGTAATTCCTTAAGTTTGGAAATAAACCAGATGGTACAGTGGAATTATTGTGAAATGCTACATGCCATGTTGGAAATAGAAACTGTGCTGAAACCTATCATGTTTCCTTTGTTAACTGTATAAATAAACATAGAATTTCCGGTTTGTGCTCAGTACTCAACTAGATGCTGAGATTTCAAGTGATGGTCATCAAAACAAAGGCTTGTGATTTGGTTTTCCTTAATACTGTCATTACCCAGATAGTTACTGAAGTCTCTACATGCTCTGGTGGCTTCCTTTCTTCCTTTTTTTTTTTTTTCTCTCTATTTCTTCCTTTCTTTCTCTCTTTTTTAAAAATTTTATTTATTTATTCATGAGAAAGATAGGAGGGGAGAGAGAAACAACCAGACATCACTCTGGTACATGTGCTCCTGGGGATTGAACTTAGGACCTCATGCTTGAGAGTCCAATGCTATATATCCACTGCACCACCTCCTGGACCACTTCTGGTGGCTTTCTTTCTTTTTTTTTTTTTAATTTTTTATATTATTTATTTATTTATTTATTCCCTTTTGTTGCCCTTGTTTTACTGTTGTAGTTATTATTGTTGTTGCCACTGATATTGTCGTTGTTGGATAGGACAGAGAGAAATGGAGAGATGAGGGGAAGACAGAGGGGGAGAGAAAAACAGACACTTGCAGACCTGCTTCACTGCCTGTGAAGCAACTCCCCTGCAGGTGGGGAGCCGGGGGCTCGAACCGGGATCCTTGCGCCGGTCCTTGTGCTTTGCGTCACGTGCACTTAACCCGCTGCGCTACCGCCCGACTCCCCTTCTGGTGGCTTTCTATCCCAGCTGCAAAAGGTGGTTTTTTATAGATTTCTAATGAAGATGTTCTGGGGAATAAAGTAGAAACGCTTGAGAAAGGTAGTTAGTTAACTCTTCTTAGCAAACATGATGAGTTGCCAAGCCGTAGTAGTGTTGGGTGAAATTGAAAACAAAATTTGTTTTGATTTGGGGGGCCTGGTGGAATAGTAGTAACCTGTTATTGTTATTTATCTTTCTTGGTGGAATGTTGAGTTTATTGGGATGGCAGTTGTTGGCATAAGATTTTGTGTTTGGAAGTCACAGATTAAGATAAAGGGTTTATCTGGGATACCGTCTCTTGTTTTTATGTACGGTATCACTTCACACAGTTGTGGCATGCTTGTTTCCCAAAGCAGGAGGTGTTGGTATGCTTGGGAGGAAAGATGGCAGAACCTCTGCATTCAGAAGCTTTAACAAAATCACCCGCCCAGGGACACAGATGAGAGTAAAACAGTGTGATGGGGCAAGGAGGAGTCTCCCTCTTTCCTCCCCTAACCAGCTGTTTATATATATTTTTGATTTTTTTTATTTTAAAAAGGAGACATTAACAAAACCATAGGATAGGAGGGGTACAACTCCACACAATTCCCACCACCAGAACTCTGTATCCCCTCCCCTCCCCTGATAGCTTTCCTATTCTTTATCCCTCTGGGAGTATGGACCCAAGGTCATTGTGGGATGCAGAAGGTGGAAGGTCTGGCTTCTGGAATTGCTTCCCTCTGAACATGGGCATTGACTGGTCGATCCATACTCCCAGCCTGCCTCTCTCTTTCCCTAGTAGGGAGGGTCTCTGGGGAAGCGGAGCTCCAGGACACACTGGTGGGGTCATCTGTCCAGGGAAGTCTGGTATCCTGCTGGCATCTGGAACCTGGTGGCTGAAAAGAGAGTTAACATACAAAGCCAAACAAATTGTTGAACAATTATGGACCTAAAGGCTGGAATAGTGCAGATGAAGTGTTGGGGGGAACTCACTGCAGACTATTGTGTACTTTTGCTTTCACGTATATATTTTGCCCTAGTTTATGGACACGTGTGAACATATGCTCTATCTCAGGGGACCATGTCTATGTCTAGGTTTTAACAGGACAGACTTGTTACCTGCCTTTGTGACTTCACTGCAAGCAGATCTGTCAAATACATACAGCTATTCATTTGTGATTGTGTTGTCTGCTTCTAAGTACAAATATTCTAACAGTGAATCCTTGTTTGAACTGGGACCTGGGGATGACTAGCAGTGGGGTCTTAGGATCCAGAGATGATCAGTTTGGATGGAGGGGGGTGGTCTGTGTGAAGGTGTATAGGTGGGGAGTCCTGCATGTTTCAGGCCCTAGTGGGAGGACCAGTGAGTGTTGAGAGAGGTGAGTGAGACACAGAGTATTGGGAGGCGGGGCTATGCCTGCTCTACACAGAAGTGTTCAGCTTCCCCCTTCCATAAATACAAAATAGGTGAGTGGTGGCTGCATGGGCTTGTTAGGTCACAATTAGGATTTTGAAATTGATTTTAAGAATGATAGGAAGCCATTTCATGAGTGGGCAAACTTTATTTAATTTTGAAACATTGTTTAAAAGGTTTCTTTTGTGAGTGAGAGACCAGAGCAGCTCTCTGCTATGGTGGTGCCTGGGCTCACACTCTGGGCTTCAGGCATCCAAGTCACCTCCCCAGCCCAAAACATTATTTAGATGTGCCACTTTCAAGGACAAGTGCTGTGATTGTCATTCTGTAACTTCCTTCCATCCTATCAGCGGGAGAGATAAAGTGGAGATAAAAGCAGCCGTCTTTCCTATACTTGCTCATCTTCATATGCTTTTATCTTCTCGGCTCCCCGTGGTGCCTAGTCCTGCGCAGAGTCTGGGCTGCCCTTGGCCGTAGATCTCGGCTTCCTACTGCCCTCACTCACGTTTCCAGGGAAGGCTTTCCTCTGCCTTCTTTTCTTTAGCCCAACACCAGACCACTCATTCCTTTCTTAGAAGAAGCTTACCTGTCTTTGAAGGCACACAGAAACATTCTCTGTTGCACACATCAGCTTCCCTTGGCTCACCCCCAGCAATGCCAAGCGGTGCCGAACATCAAGCGTGTTGCAGGAAATTAAAAAGCACAAATTCAGTGCTGCCTTCTGTTCAAATGATGATAGAACTCACATTGCAAGTCTTAATTCTTGTTAGGCAGTCAGTGTGACTATTCCTGCTCAGACATAATCTTTTCTTTTCTGGGGTCATTTATGCACAAAATCAGCTGCTTTAAAACCAAGGATATGGGGTCCAGGTGGTGGTGCACCTGGTAGAGCACACATATCACAGTGTGCAGGGACCTGGGTTCAAGCCCCCGCCTCCACCAGCAGGGGATCTTTATAAGTGGTGAAGCAATGCAGCATATGTGTTTCCCTCTGTCTCTGTTTTGCTTTCCCTCTCAATTTCTCTGTTTCTATCCTAGATGGATAAAATCAAATTAAAGATAGGTAAATGAATATCATTTAAAAAAATAACAGTAGAAGTCATTTAAAAAAATAAAAAGGTTTTTGTGAAATAGAGAACCCAGAGCACTGTTGTGTTGTATGTGGGTGTTGGGGATTGAACAGAGACCTCTCACATGGAGTCCCATGCTTTACCTGCTGAGCCAACTTCCCAACTGCTAATTTCTTTCTTTATGTGGTTATTATTATTATTGAAAATATGTAATTATCCCTTTTGTTGCCCTTGTTGTTTTATTGTTGTAGTTATTATTGTTGTTGTTATTGATCTTGTTTTTGTTGGATAGGACAGAGAGAAATGGAGAGAGGAGGGGAAGACAGAGGGGGAGAGAAAGATAGACACCTGCTTGTGAAGCGACTCCCCAGCAGATGGGGAGCCCGAGGCTTGAAGTGGGATCCTTAAGCCGCTCCTTGCGCTTTACACCACGTGTGCTTAACCCGCTGCTCAACCGCCCAACTCCCTATGTGGCTATTATTGACATGATTAATCTCTGGTCTCCTTTTCCCTTTTGTTGCTGTTGGTGGTCGTCATTGTCTTGTTCATGGTTTATGTATCTGTCACTGAAACATCCAGAAGTAGAGCATTACTCTGGCCTGTGCAGTCCTGGGGGTTGAACTCAGTACCTCAAGTTTGCAAGTCCTATCCCCTTGCTGCTATGCCACCTCGTGGAGTGCTCGGGACCTCTCAAATCACTTTTGATAAGGTCAAGTGATAGTAAACAAAGGTAAAAACAGTTCTTTATTTTTGGACTATTATTACTATTACGATGCAAGATGTAATGGAGACTTCTAGAAAACAGGGAGGAGGCCTGAGCACTTGCTCGTTGTCTAGCCCCAGACCGACTGACTGCCAGCCTGTGTGGCCTTGCTCACAAGTTCCTTCTACTGAAATTATTTAGATGCTGGTCATCTCACTTCATCTATACATAAGTCTAAAATGAAAATATATTAAGAAACAACCAACATACATTTCTTCATTTCTTCTTCTTTTTGATTTCTTTCTGGGTAGCGACAGAAATTGAGAGGGAAGTGGGGCCTAGAGAGGGAGAGGGATGGAGAGACACTTACAGCAGTGCTTCACCACTTGTGAGGCTCCTCCCCACAGGTGGGGACCAGGGCCTGAACCCAGGCCCTTGCACTTGGTAACGTTTACTCTGTTGGATGCACCACCACAGATTACTGTCCGCACAGTAATCTTGTTACAAAGTAATGTTAATCTCTGAATTCCTCTATTTAGTCATTGTTAAGATTTTCAGTTGTCTTAATTTTTCGGTTTGGATTCTGACCCACATGTGGCCCATACTCTGTGGTTAGTTTTTATGGCTTTTAGGTCTCTTCATTTTTCTTCCATTTCCCCTTCCTCACTCTCCTTCTCTTGACCTTGCAGTTTGCTTATTGAAGCAAACAACAGCAGGCTGAACAGGCTCTTTGCCCTGCAGTCCCCAGTCTTTGTTTTTGTGACTATATCCCCCTGGTATTACATTGATAGTTTGGGTGTGTCCTTTTGGCCTTTTTTTTTTTTCTTCCCTCATTCTTGACTAAGATAAGTTGGCTCTTCTTTTGGAGGACACAGAGATCTGAAATCATGCTGTGGCCGCTGCTGGAGATTTTTAAACTTATTTTGCTATTAGTCTAGTAGTTGTAGTTTCCTATGAAAATGGGCCCTCCCTCCCATGGAGAGAGGAGGGGAAGACAGAGTGGGGGGGGCAGAGAAAGACAGACACCTGCAGACCTGCTTCACCGCCTGTGAAGCAACTTTCCCGCAGGTGGGGAGCTGGGGGCTCGAACCAGGATCCTTACACTGGTCCTTGTGCTTTGCACCACAAGCGCTTAACCTGCTGTGCTTAACCTGACTCCCTTTCCACCCTTCCTTTTTTAAAATCAATTTGAGTCCACTGGTTTGGTGGTCATGCCCATAATCCTTTCTGCTCATGGGTGGTGCCCACTGCCTTCAGAGGCTGCTGTCCCATTCTCACCCCAAGCACTTCCCTCCTGACCTCATGAGGACTTCCTGCCTGGCTTCAGGAGGTTGCTTCCCCCCCCCTTTTACACACACACACACACACACACACACACACACACACACACACACACACACACACACTCATACACTCTTTTTTCCTCTCTCTCTCTTAAAACAACCAAATTACTTTTATCTACCTGGTGTCACTTGCATTCTCTGCATGCTAGTTTAGCTCTAACTTTTTGCTGCATGTTTATTTACATAGTGTTTGGGCTGGTTTACTGTCGGCTAACTTCCCACTGCGCTTTGTGTGTCTGTCACGAGACTTACTCAGTGCTTTTCATTGTAGGCACCCGTTCTCTTGCTCCTATGGAAATTGGTGTGTCTACTTGTAGAGCCTGACAGAATGCATGGTCTGTAGTAGGTGCTCAGTAAATTTTGTTTTGAATGAGTGACAGAGGAAAGAAATCAGAAACCAGGAAGAGAGAAAAGCCAGATAACACCTATCTATATTTGACATTTCATGGATGTTGGGACTAATGGTGTCCTGCTCTGCTGATAGCCCATTGTACATGTGTTTAAAGAATCAGTTCATGGGAGTTGGGCGGTAGCGCAATGGGGTAAGCGCACGTGACGCAAAGTGCAAGGACCAGAGTAAGGATCCTGGTTTGAGACTGTGGCTTCCCACCTGCAGGGGAGTCGCTTCACAGGCGGTGAAGCAGGTCTGCAGTGTCTATCTTTTTCTCCCCCTCTCTGTCTTCCTTTCCTGTCTCCATTTCTCTCTGTCCTATCCAACAATGACATCAATAACAACAACAATAATAAACAAGGGCAACAAAAGGGAAAATAAATAATTAAAACAATTTTAAATTAAAAAAAAAAAAAAAGAATCAGTTCATGACCAAAGGAGGAATGGATTTATTCTTCAGAGATTTCAGCTTTCCTGCTTTGCCCTAGGAATGTGGGGTTCGGTTCTCACCTTTGCTGTGTGTCCTATGTTTTTGGTATGGGCAATTTCCAGGGGGCGGGGGGGGGGGGTCCTAGGCAGCACACCTGGTATAATTGGATATAATTGTTTAAATGTGATGTTGGGCAATTATTGAAAACAGTAATCGAGAAATTATATTCCAAAATTTAATAATCGTACTTGTGTATATCAGTGCCTACTTTAAGATTACAGTTGTGGTTAAGTTTTATTTTAATTTTTTGACATGAGTTTACTCTACCCAGACTTCCCTTCATTGCTGACAGACAGCTTTTTATAAAGTGTGTATGAGGTAACTTCAGGCAAGTATTCCATTTATCATGTCTGAAAGGGCAGGAAAAATAAATGACTTTCCTGGATTAGCTAGCACCACCTACACTCTTCTACCAAGAGACACAGGAAATGCAGCCTGGATGACCGAAAGCCACCTATATCACCAGTTAATGAGCTTGTTTTGCACTGAAAGAAACAAGCGGTACTCTTAGGACTAAGACATTTTATTTTTTAAGAGGTCTGTCTGTGGGGTTTGTTGGTGTTATAAATGATAAAAGCAAATAAAGACACTGAAGGCATGCGAGACCTTCATATCATGAGGTTGAGCATTTCAGAGAAGTGCTGTGATACTGGGAGAATTTATAGTGTTTTTCTTTTAGTAAATGATTTTACTGGCAGCATCAGTAATCATATCATTATGTATTGACAGAATGCTCTATATTTTCCTTTTTAAGATTCATTTATTTGTTGATGATAGAGAAAAAGAACTCTGGCATATGTGAGACCAGGCATTGAACTCAGGACGTCATGCTTCTAAGTCCAGCATGCTAGCCACTGTACCACCACCTGGGTGGCCCTCCCTCCCAGGATTTATTACTGTGAGAGGGAGAGGAGAGACACTAGAACACAGTTCGGCTCTGGCCCAAGGTGGTGCCAGGGCTGTGCCTGTGCCCCTTGGTGCCTTAGGCATGTGAGCTGGTGCTCTCCCAGGCTAAGCTGCCTCCCTGCTCTGATTCACATTCTTCAAAACACCGTATATGTTGAAATGATAATCACTGGGTGAGATTTTTGAGGAATTTGCCATTAAATGAAAAATCCTTAATGTTCCAGTTGCCCTGTCTAGTGACTCTATTAATAATAATTTGTTGCTAATTCACTGCTAATTGTAATCTTGGCCAGTGTTTCTTCTCAATATAAAGATAAAAGGGGGGGAGCAGGTGGTGGCGCAGTGGGTTAAGCGCACATGGTGCAAAACGAGGACCAGTGTAAGGGTTGTGGTTCGAGCCCCCGGCTCCCCACCTACAGGGGAGTCATTTCACAGGCGGTGAAGCAGGTCTGCAGGTATCTATCTTTCTCTCCCCCTCTCTGTCTTCCCCACCTCTCCATTTCTCTCTGTCTTATACAATGACAACAACAACAATAATAATAACAACACTGAACAACAACAAGGGGAAAAATAGCCTCCAGGAGCAGTGGATTTGTAGTGCAGGCACCGAGTCCCAGTGATAACCTTGGAGGCAAAAAAGAAAAAAGAAAAGATAAAAGGGGAACAGTCTTAGAGGATAATCTTTATAGTGAGAGAAAGCTGTGTTTTAAATTGAAAATCTGAAGCTGAAATACTGTGCCACTAATTTCAGGTGAACTGTGACAATGAGACTGACCGGGGTGTTAAGTCTAGATGCTGACCGGGATTTTCCCTGGGCCCCCATGGGGCTGGTCACTGCGGGCTGCTTTCTGTGTGTATTAGAATGCAGTGGAAGGTTGCTGAAGGGAAGCTCAAGTTGTTGTTGTTTTTCCTTTTTTCCATTGCAAGGTGTCCTCACATGTCAGCGGTCTTCCATACTATCACTACTCATGTCTTGTTTACATATTTCACTCTTCTCCTTCCTTTCTCCATATTGTCTGTAACAGCATCTCTAAGACCATGCTGGGCAGAGTGAGTATTATGCTTCCCACCCCCCCATGAATAAATAAATATTTTGAAAGAATTATTTTGAAGAGTATTTTAATATTTCCAATTATATTAGATTCATCTGAACATAAACTTATTTATTGCCACCAGGGTTATGGCAGGATCTTGGTGCCTCCATATTTCCTCATAGCAATTTTCTTTTTCCTTTTCCTTTTTCTTTGATAGAAGGTAAGAGAAATAAGGAGAGAAGGAGAGAGAAAAAGGGGGAAGGAGAGAGAGAGGGGGGAGACAGACAGACAGACAGGAGAGGCACCTGCAGCACTGTCCCCTGCTTGTAAAGCTTCAGACTTGGACCCTGGACTTCACTCATGGTAACGTGTCTACTTTACCAGGGAAGCCAATGCCTGGCCCTATTATTTAATTCTAATCTTAATCCGAGGAAATGCTTTCACAATACTGATTTTCAGGGTATTTGTTGACTTTGTGACCTTATTTATTTTCATCACTGTTTCAGATCTACTTACAAAGATGTGAATATATGTTTTTTTTTGGTGTGTGTGTGTATATATGTGTGTATATATAATTTTCTTCACCAGAGCACTGTTCAGCTCTAGTTTATGGTGCTGATGGGACTTGAACCTAGGACTTAAGCGCCTCAAAGCTGAAAGTCTTTTTATAACCATTATGCAATCTCCCCAGCTCCCCTCCTCTTCCTCTTCCCATCATCTGCCACCAGGGTTATTGGTGGGGTCAGTGAGGGTGGAGAGGGAGAAACAGCACTGCTTGGTCACTTGCAGTTCTGTGGATTGAACTCAGGACCGTACTACTGAGTCACCTCTCCTACCAGGTTTTTTTTTTTTTTTTTTTTAAAGATCTTATTTATCCAGTGAGAGAGAGAAAACCGAGAATCAGAGCAGCATTCTGGCACATGGGATGCCAGAGTTTGATCTCAGGACCTTGTGCTTGAGAGTCCAAGGCTTTTTCCACTGCACCACCTCCTGAGTCTATCATTTGTATTTGAGGCTGATGCTTTTGCTTTTCTTACTTTTTGACCCTGAAATCAAACACCTTAACTTTTTTTTATTTAGCACATCCTTAGATTTCACCCATAGACTTATTATTAGTACTCTACGTACACATATAGGCATTTTAAAAAAAGAAATTTAAGTTTTATAACTGCATATTTTCTTTTTTTTCTTTTTTTCTCTGATTTTCTTTTTAAAAATTTTTTATTTATAAAAAGGAAATACTGACAAAACCATAGGATAAGAGGGGTACAGCTTCACACAGTTCCCACCACCAGAACTCCGTATCCCATCCCCTCCCCTGATAGCTTTCCTATTCTTTATCCCTCTGGGAGTATGGACCCAAGGTCATTGTGGGGTGCAGAAGGTGGAAGGTCTGGCTTCTGTAATTGCTTCCCCACTGAACATGGGCGTGGACAGGTCGATCCATACTCCCAGCCTGCCTCTATCTTTCCCTAGTGGGGAAGGGCTCTGGAGAAACGGAGCTCCAGGACACATTGGTGGAGTTGACTGTACGTATTAAATTATAAGCCTTCAAAGAGTTTGGGGGAAAAGGACAGATTTCATCCCCAACTTTCCTTCGTTTTATAAAAGGTACATACTTACTTCCTGTCCTGCTGTGGAAAAGCATATAGGAGAACGTGTACCTTCCTGGGAACTTAGAGATAACACTTAGGTCAACTACTTAACTTTTTCCTTTCACCTGCTGTTCCCAATTTTTTGCTTTCCCTTTATCTGAGTTTGCTGGGTTGCTACAACAAAGTTCCCAGATTAGGGGCTTAAATAGCAGCAACTAACTTTCTTTCTTTCTTTCTTTCTTTCTTTCTTTCTTTCTTTCTTTCTTTCTTTTTCTTTCCTTCTATTTTGCCTCCAGGGTTATTGCTGGGGCTTGGTGCCTGCACCATGAATCCACTGCTCCTGGAGGCTATTTTTTCCCCTTTTGTTGTCCTTGTTGTTGTGGTATAGGACATAACAACTGTCGTTGTTGGATAGGACACAGAGAAATTGAGAGAGGAGGGAAAGACAGAGAGGAGGAGAGAAAGATAGATACCCTGAAGACCTGCGTCACTGCCTGTGAAGTGACACACCCCCCTGCAGGTGGGGAGCCGGGAGCTCGAACCAGGATCCTTATGCTAGTCCTTGCGCTCTTCGCCATGTGCACTTAACTGCTGTGCTACTGCCTGACCCCCCAGCAGTTACTTTCTTCTCATTCTGGAAGCTCTGATGGCACTCCTTGCTTTGCAGATGGCTGCCTTCTAGTCTTGTCCTCACATGGTATGTCTCTTGCAGCCCCAGTGGCTCCAAATCTCCACTTCTTATAAAAACACTTGCCAGGTTGGATCAGGGCCCGCCCGAATGGCCTCATTTTTACTGAATCACCTCTGTGAAGGCCCTGCTTCTAGCTATATTCACTCTGAGGTTTTGGGAGTGAAGACATCAACGTGTGGATGTGGGCCAACAGTCCAGCCCATCGGGCCTGTCTCCCAACTTTCTCTTGACGAATGTTTGCTGATTGCTGTGTAGGCAGCGGCTGTGTGCTTACTGGGTAGTCGATGTTCTCCTGTGAAACCTGCTCATCTTCTGTCTTCTTTCTATTCCACCACCCTCCCTTCCTTCCTTCCTTCCTTCCTTCCTTCCTTCCTTCCTTCCTTCCTTCCATCCTCCCTCTTATCCCTCACCCTTCCTCTTCCTCTTCTCCTTTTCTTGGTCTCTTCCACTCTTCCTTTATACACTCTCTCTCTCAACTTGTTTTATGATCACTAATAAAACTCTTACAGTCAGAGAGGAAAGAACATTTATAATCTTGAAAATCTGACAGTTGTATTTTTTTTTTTTTTTAGATTTCTTGTCTAGATTTCTGAGTATAGCTTTCCCCCCCTCATTGCTCTTTTCTGTATTTTCAGTTACTCATGTGTCTTTTTTTACTGTCATATAAGGACTGTTTTGATTTCAGTAGTAAGGAAGATGAATTTCTAAGATTTCTACGAATTATTGCTGTCTCTGGTTCTACAGTTCACAAATGCATCTCCTTGGCGTGCTATATCTCAAGAAAGGAAAACAAAACAAAGAACAGTCTCCTCCCTTCTCTTTCGAAAAGTTTAGATGTCACCGGAGGACCTGGGCAAAAGAGTGAAAAGAAAGAGAAGCAGAGTGACACACACTAGAGTGAGAGAATAAAGAGAAAACCCTGTGGGGTGGACTTGTCTCTGTCTCTTCACTGTTTCTTCAGAGCCTCAAGCCACCCAGTCCTCAGTGAGAGGTGCATTAAGCAGGGTAACTCTTACTGTTTGAATGTTGAGTACTGCTGCTCAGATCAGAGTGAATCTTAGGTTGGCTTTTAGAACAACTGAGCATCTGAGGTACAGGGTAAGTTTTGCCTCATGACCTATTCATAAGCCCATAGGCTGAATTGATCCCGGGGATGTTTCTGTTATTCCTGTTGTTTTCAACACACTTGTGAAAGCATAGAGATCATGGGAGAGTGTCTGAACAGCAGTTTGTTTGCACAAGATTCTGTAGAGGAATCACACTTGAAGGTACATCAGAATTTGACCTCTTAAGAATTTGTACTTCTTAAGAAGGGCGTATTAAATTATTACATCTAGCTAACTTCTTCCTGAAATGTTTGTTTAAGAGTAAGAACAACAGCCCCCTCCCCAGGGAGAAGTGGGGGAGCATGGAGGGGCAGTCTTCTGGCCCTGTTAGTGCAGCCCAGCTCCTTAGCAAAAGACGCTCATTTGTACGCTGCTGCCTGATTATGCTGTAAAATAAAGCCAGGCCCTTTGTGCAGCGCCTGAATTCCTTTAATTTAGTGGCCGCATAGAAGCTTTATTCAGCGCATTCATAGCCATGTACTATCTTTCCTGTCTCCATGCCAGGTCCTATTCATGGTGTTCTCCCTGCAGGAAGTTCTCACATTCATTTGGGAGTGGTGAATGGGAGGGGGAGGGAGGCAGTGGAGAAGGGGGAGAGGCAAAAGACTCTGTAGGTCTCTTCCACCCCCCCCCCATTTCCTGCTCTGCTTCTTAAAAATAAAACTACCCTTCCCCCCCCCCCAAGACTAAAAGCAAACTCTAGAAGACAGTTATAAAGGAGATTCTCAAGTGACTGCAGGGATTGATAACTCCCTGTGAATTTCAGCAAAGTTGTGTCGGCCTCTGGCATCTATTTACAAATAATACTGAAACACCAGAAAAAGCATTTCAGGTCAGATGAGGGGAGGAGGCAGGGGAAGAATAGAGGGCAGTGTGCTTCCAAGGATTTATTCCCTTCAACCGCATACATTTTAAAGGGCTTCCCTCATGCCCCCCCCCCCCCCCAAATAGCTTGCAGTCAGGTTGGGAGGGACAGGGAGAAACAGAGGCATTCAGAGGAGCATCTGAAACTTTAAGGGCGGGAATTAGAAGGGGGCTGAGGAATGCTTTTTATCTTTTCCTCCCACAGTTAAAAAAATAAGTAGTATTTAAGTCTGGCTTTGAATTAGTGACCTTTAACTAATTCTAAATTGTTGCTTATGTTTTCAACTTTTTCAGTAGTCACATAAGAAAGGGGGCCAGAACAATCTGTTTTGTTTTGAGAGGGTGCTGCTGGTGGAAAATAAATAAAGGAATGATGAGTGTAGACGGACTCTTGAGGGTAAATAGTGCAGCAGTTTTCAGTTGACAGGCCAGTATGCTTCATAGTAGGCCTGGAACCCGAGGGGCATTTTCCTGGAGAGGGGGAGGGAGGGAGGGAGAGGGAAAGAGAGAGCGAGAGAGGGAGAGAGAATGAGAGAGAGGGAGAGGGAGAGAGAGAGAGAACCCCAAATCTTAAAAAAATAGAATGGAAAATTACCTTGGATGGTCAAGATTCAGTGTTGTTTTCAAGACCTTCACTTAGTATTATGGCATAAAAATTAACTTATAATGACTTTTTGCGGGACTTGCGACCCACGAGCTGAGAATTGCTACCTAGGGAACTATATTTCCCGACAACCCCTGTGTGGCCTATGATGTAATGTGGTGATGACAGTCTTCACCTGAGCAAACCACAGACCATGAAAATGGGGGTGGGAACCACTGAGAGCTTTCATCCCCCCCGACACACACACACACACACACACACACACACACACACACACACACACACACACACACACACTCACACTCTGATTGTGTGTCTTAAGGACTTCTCAGCTCCGTGACCTCACACACCTGACTACCATCACTGACAAGGTGATATCAACTGATAGTGTCATTACAGGTTTCTGATTTTGTTGTTGTCTCAGTACCTTTGCCAAAACTGTCTACGCAATTGAAAAGCAAAATGAAAACAAACAGCCCTGCATCTCTGTAAAATCTCTGGTAGGAGATAGGAGTGAACTACTGGATGGATATTACAGGATGGCGAAGTCGGTGCATTGCTTGTGGAGTTGTGAAAGAAGTTTTCAAAAACTACCAACATAGGAAAGTAAAGGATATCTAATCATTTGAAGTGAAACCGACTGCCCAAGAAACTTGAGTAGTGGAGTGGAATAAAGACAAACAGCTGAATATTCAGTAGTTTTCATTGAAATAATTTCCAATTTTGGGGGGATGAGGTAGAAATGACGATGAGGTAGAAATGATGATGTGTTCCAACATTTTACCACGTTGAGCCAGACAGTTAAGTGTCATTGTCTGTCCTGCTAGGGAAATCTGACGGCAGAAAATGCTTCTATCAAAAGTAAAAATAAATGTTGCACCAGAGCTTGTCCAGCATATTAGTATAAATAACTTATCAGACCGAAACATCCCATTTTCATATGTTATTCTCAGGCATTTTTGTGTTCATGCCTTAGGAATATAATTTCAGAAATAAAACTGTAATGTTTACTTTCCTCCCTTTGTGCATACTTTCTTTCTCATGACTCATACTTGTTAATAAATGTTATGCTTAATAAGGAATTGCATCTGGGCTAATATGTTTATCTTTTCTAGCTGTTCATAGTGTGGTATTTTTCTTGCAGAGTATGTGTTTGTAGTCTTAGGCTGAGCCTCATAGAGCACATCTGCCCTGGTGCGAATCGAGAGCCAGCTTGGTACTGTGGACATGCTCTAGGTCTGGCTCTTATCCCCTGCTCTGGTCCTCAGAGCTTCCAGTAGTGAGATTCCAGATGGTACAGGTGGGCTCATAGTATGACGTTGTTCCTGTCCATTTCCACTGGGCCTCTGCCGCTCAGGAACTCACTGGCAGTGCATCACACTCAGAGGAGAAATGACAGCTCAGTGCGGGGAGGCAGAGAAACCACGTTCATGGAGGTGGGAAGTAAACTAAGTGAAAGATGTGAACCAAAACTCTCCGAAGGGTGTCTAGAAGATAGTGGGCTTTAGCCAGGTGAAGAAAACGGATTCCAGCGTCAGTTTAGTGGAAGGGAAACTTGGACCGAAACCAAAGCCAAGCTGAGGCAGTGGAAGAGCGTGGGGAGCTGGGAGGAGTGGCTGCACCCCAGGCTGGTGTCAGACCCTGTGGGCATCTGTCTGGGCTGGGCTTTGTTTTCTAGGCTGGGCATCCTTGCTGGTGAGTGATACTGGTATTCATTTCAAAAGGTGACCTGAGGGCAGTGTGAGAAGGAGACTACTTCTGTTCACTGGGGAGGAGGAGGGAGTGGGGATGGGTGAATGGGAAAAGGCTGTCAGAGCCAGAGCTGTTTAGACAAAGGAGCTGCAGCGTGGTAGGATGTGGTTGTAGATGAAAAGAAGGAACATTCTAGGGAGTCCGGCGGTAGCGCAGCGGGTTAAGTGCAGGTGACGTAAAGTGCAAGGACTAGGGTAAGGATCCCGGTTCAAGCCCCTGGCTCCCCACCTGCAGGG
Source organism: Erinaceus europaeus (assembly GCF_950295315.1). Lineage (NCBI taxonomy): Eukaryota > Metazoa > Chordata > Mammalia > Eulipotyphla > Erinaceidae > Erinaceus > Erinaceus europaeus. The sequence goes on from NC_080176.1 coordinate 77,768,954, forward strand.
GAGTTGCTTCACAGGTTTGTGGGTGTCTTTTATCTTTCTCTCCCCCTCTCTGTCTTCCCCTCCTCTCTCCATTTCTCTCTGTCCTAACAATAGTAACATCAATAACAACAACAATAATAACCATAATGACAGTAAAAAAAAAAGCAAGGGCAACAAAAGGGAAAATAAATAAATAAATATAAAAAAATTTAAAAAGCAAAGAAGGAACATTCTATCTCCTGTGGAACAAGCAGTGTGTCAGTATTACTAAGTCTAGGGCTAGGAGCAGGGAATAACCGGTGTCAAGGTAGTCTGCTGCTGTTTGCACTTAAAGCAGAGACTTGCTGGGCAGGTGTGTGGGCAGGGTGGGAGCAGGGCTCTGAGCCTTTCACAGGAAAACATGGAATATGGGTGCATGGGCCGTGCTGGCCAGAGGTGAGGGTGTAAACTCTAGAGTGGGGTTGCTCTCCCTGACTTCCTCTTCAGGCCTACCACAGAAAGCCATAGATGCTTACAGCCAGTTTGAATAGTGTTCACGGTCCCTTAAGCCTCACAGGTGTGAGTCAGTGAGTAATTATTTTAAAGAGATGGAGCTGTTCAGTCAGTCTACCTCAGATATACTGAGATTGCTGATTGCAGAAGCATATAGCAGTATTGTATCAGATTCTAGCTAGCCTCTAGAGATACTGTTTTTAGGTCAAGGAGGAACCTCTTAGCACCTTTATTCTCAAGGGGAGCAGACTGGTTTTTTGGTGGAAATTCTCTTGATAACACCCTCCACTCTGTAGCATTCACTGTTTCAAGGGCTATTCAAGGTTTGGAGAGAGAGGGAGAGGGACTACATGTAAGCCTCCACATGTGGGCCAGTTAAGTTGATTGTTTTGCTGGCTCCGTTTTCAAACCATGTCCAGGTTTTACTTGAACCTCCCTTGCCACCTCCTCAGTTTCGGCCCCATCACCTCTTTCCTGGATTTATTAAAAACGCCTCTTACTGTCTTATCTTCTGCTTCCACTCCCGTCACCAAAGAGATCCTGATAAAAGTAACTGTGGTGGATATAGGGAGGAGGCGCCGAACTGTGGTTGTGAGTGTGCTGGGAACAATACCCTTGTATTCTTAGGCCTTTGCGAACCACTATTTAGTCACTAACAACAATTAAATTGAAACAAACAAACAAACAAACAACCACAAATCGGATCATATCTGTCTTCTCAGAACCCTCTGAGAGTAAAAGGCAGAGTCCTCACTAGTGACCAGAATGGTGATGGGCTTATAGTGGGCCCTCAGCATTGCTGAGCAAAGGAATGGCTCCCACTTGAAAGCAAAGCAAAGACACTGAATGCTGCAGTGGAGGCTTTGTAAGTGCGATTTACACACGAAGCACTGAGTTTATACTTGGCTCAGCATCAAAAGACTGATAAGTGAGTGCACATTTATGTTAAAGTGCAATTGTTTTAGGTGTTTGTGTTCAGATTATTCTAAAGCAGCTCTGTCTATAGAAGTCATATATAAGAAGATGCTTACAATATGGTGCACGTGGAGAGTTTGATTAGAGGGAGGGAACAGTGGGCTTGTTCTGATAATAGTAATTCTAATAGCTGCCACTTGCCGAGCCCATCCCCATTCCTAGGGCTGCAATTCACCGTAGTGCATTGTTGGCATCTGGTCTTATTCCCCGACAGAAGTTCGTATCCTCTATTCACTGCTACTATGTACTCTACCAGTTGGGTGTGAGAAGACGTGTGACACTGGACCTAGGTACCTGCTCAGAAGTGGGACTTTCAAAGCCCATTAGTTTCTGTTTGCAGCACAAATATTGAAACAGGACACGACATGGCCACGTTACACACAGGCTCCTGGAAGAACTTGGCCTTGCTCAGGTTATGCCATGGCGTGACTACTGCCTGTGTACCTTCCAGACAAGCTGATTAATAAAGGAGTCCTTTCCTCAAGATAATGACTTTAAACCTTTGGTGTTTCTTTGCTTTGCATCTTTGCTTGGAAAAATCAACCATTGGTGGACATTTCTTATCTGGGGCCAGAGATGAAACACCCCGTGGGTTTGATCCGGTGGGATGGAGGTTTTGGCCTTTGAAGTCTGCTGGCTTCCCCGAGCTGTCACTTGTTTCTGCTTGCCAGTCAGGGCTGTGCGGCAGCTTTGTTCCAGCTGGCCCAGCTGGCCCTCTGTCCTCAGCGTCCTGTCCTTGTCCTCAGCGCTGCAGCTGTTCTCAACACTCACCTCTCCTACCTTCTCGGGGGAGCACCCTTTGCGCCCTGTTTGCCTCTGGGTCTCCGGGCCTCCGGCTTGCTTGCTCAGCTGTCTTCTTGTGCTCGGAATCCCTTTCATCCTGTGCACCAGCCTTCCCTCACCTGTCCTGTCACTCTGGCACACTGTGCTTGGGCCTAGCCTAGGGTGTGGTACGCTCGTCCATGGGAATGTGTGTGGTGTGGGGGGTTGTCAGGAAGCTTGGTCCCTCCTAGAGGAGTGGAGCCTGCTGCACCCATACTTTTTCTGAGCTGTTTTCTACCAAAAAGTATTATAGTGTGTTTGGCTGTGGAGGAAAGTTTCCTGGTAAGAGGGATGAAGGGGTGTGCTTTGAGTTATGCTGAGAGCAGGATGGCGCTTGCTTTGGGGCATACGGGGGACGGCCCTAGAAGGGGGATGAGATATTTTCGCTTGCTTTGGATTGGCAATAGGACCTGTCAGAAACTAGGACTGCTCAGCTGTTGCACCAAAGGCTAAAGGAAATTATCATCTCCCCTCTGATTGGCTGTAAGGGTAATTTAAGGAGGCACAAGTGTATCCAAGCCCATATGTACACTGAGAGAAAGAACAGTGAGGTTGTCATTGCTATAATGTGTGACATATTACTGTAATGTTACTGTAGTCTTTTGGGTTCCCTAACGTGTCATTAGGATCAAAATAGACTTCTTTTTCTTTTTCTTTTGAGTCATTTAGTGAGATAGCAACATTTTCAAATAGTCAAGTCAAATGAAGAAATTAGCTTTTTGGCTTAGACTTTTAATATTTCTTTTTAATTGCCCTGTGGATAGATGATCATTTTTTTAAAAAATTGGATTAATGGTTTACAGTTGACAGTAAAATACAGCAGTGTAACATTTCTGTTTTCCACATAATTCAACCCCCACTAGGTCCTCCTCTGCGTATTCTTTTTTAAAAAATTATTTATTAATGAAAGAGAAATACAGTCAGAGACCTCTGGCTTATGGTGATGCAGGAGCTTGCAGCTGGGATCTCAGAGCTTCAGGCAGAAGAGTCTGTTTGCATAACTATTATGCTCTTTCCCCAGCCCTCATTTAATTATTTTTTATTCTGCATAGTTATAGAAAGGTAAAAAGCTCTTATGAAACTAGCCTGGACTTCCAAGCCCTAATCTTGGCCTCTTGGGTCGGCCCATCGACTCATTCATTTCCTTTCTTCAGGTTCTCTCCAATTTCTGTTTTCCTCATAGATAAATCTTTTGTTCCCCTCTGATGAGTCCTTTGAGGAGTAAAAGGGAAGGGCTTTGATAGAAAATGACTTTATGTTGTACTGGTTGGTAATATAATTTGTAATTATTTTGTTTGAGGTGGGCATTTACTTTTTTGAGTTCCTTAGGTAATATTTTCTCTTCAAATACACTCCACTCATTTTCTATATATATGTGTGTACAATACATATTTATATCTATATATTTACACCTGGGTGAGGCAAACAAATATAAAGTTTTTTCTTTCAACTGTGCTAACTGGGAATTCAGGTGGTTTCTTCCATATTTAAAAAATAAAAATAAAATCAGACAGACTAGCTTATGCTATACTTTAACAGATGACTCCCAAATGATTTCTTTGTGGCTTAAAATACTAAAGCTTCAGTTCCTGCCCCTGTTCTGCATACTTGCCGTGTGGTGGGGGCGAGGGCCACTCAGGGATCCAGACTAGTGAAGCACATACTCTCTGGAATGCTGATTGTTTTCTTGCCAAAAGGACAATAATTCTAGTGGGCTTTAGCTCATAAGGCTGAAGGGACAAGGCTCCACCTAGTGCCGTGGGAGCCTGGAAAATGACCTTACCATGTACCCAGAAGACCCACAGCATGGTGGGATTATTTGGCCACCAGTAATGTTCAGTCTAAATCAAGTGAGCTTGAACTGTGAGGGAATTTAGTATTTCTCAACACTGAGAAGACAGAAGTCAGTGGGGTCCAGTCAGCACTTGTTGTGACTAGGAAATTGGTGGTGACTTCAGGGTCCGGAGCCTTTTCTCAGCTCTGTCCTCCGGGGCCTGGAGCTCTGTTCTGTGACAGGCTTCCCTCTGGGTCAGAAGCTCCTCAGCAACTGGAGGTAGCACTTCCAGGCTTGATGATATCTGTGCAAGAAGAGCCAGCGTGAAGAAACATACTTTCTTAGGAAATCTTTCTCAGAAATCTCCTGTGGTGTTGTTGTTTTTTGGGGGAAGAGTCACTGTCACAAGTCCCCTGTAAACTGATCACTGTGATGACTTTAGGTTGGCCTTAGGGAGAGTGGAGGCTCTCTGAGGGCACGTGACCGTGGCCAGGAGCGGTGGTAGGATGAGCCATTAGCAATGCCTTGCATCCTCCGCAGCGTGTTCACACGTGGTCGAGGCTTCAGTCTCTAGAGGTCACAAGAAGAGACTCATTTCTTCTGGGTGTTAAGAGGGAGCTTGAAAGGGAGACTTGAAAGAGTAGGGGACCCTAACTTTGATGCTTTCTTTAGGTGTAGCTCACAGGTTTTCTGTAAACGTCATGGTGCTATGCAGTGGGCGGCAGATAATGCAGTTGGGGAAAGCTGTGAGTGCATCCTCTGCCATCAGTTCACAGAACCCCTCCCAGCACAGACTCAACATGAAGCCAACGCGGAAATGGGCCGTTGCTTTTGGCATCCCTGAAACAGTTCAGGTTTTGCTTGGAGGTGGTAAAACATCAAAAACGCATTGAATGAGTTTTCATCTCATGTTTTTGCCTTCTATTAGAGACATCCCAGTCACGTCCTAGTGATTTGTCATGCTGCACTTCAGATAAGATTTAGTGTCTGCAAAGTTTTGGAAGGGTGCGTTCCAGTTCCTCCTTCTCTCTCTAGTGCAGGCTGAATTGGTGATCTGCAGCCCATCTGGACAGAGTGGCCCCATTTTAACTTCTGAAACCCTTGTTTCTTCCTGCGCTCACAGAGTTGAGCTTCACTCTGGTAAGACCTGAGGTGCTGACGAGAGTCTTGTCCCCGATGGTGGTGCTGTGCTGCTGGCGTGTGCTTTTGACGTGGCCCTTTCCTCTGTAGCTCTTCTTCCGGCCTCCTGGGACTCTCCAGTCTCCGAGCGCCTCTGTGCTTTCTCCTGCCTCTGCATTTTAGCTGTTAGCTCTCCTTCCTGACTTGCTCTTTCACCTGCTTCTAGACCTGTGGGGACAGATCCACTTTGGAGTATTCCAGGCCCAGACCTTCTCAGATGGCCTGCTTGGCTCTGGACCCCGAAAGTGATTGTTTCTGTGAGCAAGGCCTTTTCCACGTGGGATTTTAGGATTTAGAAGAAATGTGTTCAGTTAGTTTTCACCTGTGGAAAGTTCCAGATTAAGGACGACTCCTCCTCCTCCGCTTCTCTTTCCCTCCCTTTCCCTCCGGTACCTCCCCTTCTCTCCACTTAGACTTATGTATTTATTGAGAAGAGAGGAGGAGAGAGAACTAGAGCACCACTGTGGCACATGCTGGCATGAGAGAGAGGGGCATCACAGTGAGAGTCCAACATTTTACCCCTGTGGCACTCGCCCACTGCCCAAGGACACATGTGGACACGTACAGTTACAGGTGGCACAGTCAGTGGCCATTTCACAGTCAAGAGTTGGTTCCCAGACATGCTTCATCTCAAGCGCTGAGGCATATTTCTCAAATACAAAGCCTGCAATTACTGGTGCAAAGCGCACGGGCTGGCATCAGGATCCCGGTTTGAGCCCCAGCTCCCCACCTGCAGTGGGGTTGATTCAAAGATGGTGAAACAGATCTGCAGGTGTCTGTCTCTCCCCCTCTCTGTCATCCTCTCTTTCCATTTCTCTGTCCTATCCAATAACGACAGCAATAACAACAACAACAACAACAGTGATAAACAACAGGGGCAACAAAAAGGAATAAAAAATAAAGCCTGCAGTTACAAAAAAGTGTACATCTTCTCCCCTGTTCTAAGAAATTTATTACTCCTCAGATGTCAGAGTTACTTGATTGCAATGGTACATTCTTCTTATTATTCTCAATCTTTAAAGCTATATTTACCAAAATTACAGTCTTTGTTTCTTGTAATTAATACAAAAGAGTAATCTACCTCATTTTGGGGCCAGTAACCTGACATTTCTACAATGGGGGAAAATCAACAAGAGTTGCTACAAAGTCTAGTGCTTCAGGTACATGTGTTCAAAATGAACAGTCTTCAAGACAGTGAAATCATAGAAAACTACATCAATCTAATTCTTCAAAAATTTTCTTATCCTCACTGATGCTTTCACCATGCCTAGTGATTTGATTTTTGGCTTGTCAACATTCTAGTCTCAAAGCTAAATTACAAAATAAAATTGCTTTTCCCATATTGAACATTTTAGCCTGAACTTCCTGTTAATTTTATTTTTGATGTTGTTTTGGGTCCATTTTTATATCCTTGTATTTTTTTTTTCAGGAGTGTCAACACAATTGTGTCAGAAACTTGAAACACTGAGAAGATGATAGAAAGTTGAGATTTTCCACACCTCTCAAAATTAAAACATAATAATACTTACCTGGCTGGGGAGATACCATGATCACAAAGGTGGTTTTCCCAGGGCGAGGCTTATCCATTGCACTCCGGATGTGCTGACCCCTGCGATTTCCCCAAATGTGGGAAACTCGACTGCATAATTTGTGGTAGTGGGGGACTGCGTTCGCGCTCTCCCCTGATAAGTTACTTGTCAAATAGTAGAGGAGCTCTTAAATATAGCTAAAAAAAAAAAAAAATTAAAATATAACTGGTGCAGAAATGGTTTCTGTAATTAGTGAGATGACTGACACTCAAGGAGGTTTTACCAGGGTATTAAAATTATTGCCATAAACAGTATGTTCCTGGGGCCAGGTGGTGGCACACCTGGTTGAGCGCACATACTACAGTGCACAAGGGCCTGAGTTCAAGCCCCCAATCCCCACCTGCAGGGGGAAGGCTTTACAAGTGGTGAAGCAGGTTTGCAGGTGTCTCTCTGCCTCTTTCCTCTCTATCTCCCCTCCTTCTCTCAGTTTCTGGCTGTCTCTGTCTCTATCCAAGAAATAAATAAAGATAAAAAAACAAAACAAAACAGTATGTTCCTGTCTGACACCACCAGAAACTATGGTAAACTCTTTCTCCAACTTTCAGAAGTTGGAAACCAACCGGATTGGAGTGGTCCATGGACTGGTATTGTCTGAGCAGTGTAGAGTTTAGTTTTTTGAACAACATAATTGTTCATATTCTTTTAAAGATTACTTCCAATGTCCCTAAGAAAGAAGCTGGAAGTCTGGGAGCCCCAGGTCCAATTCCTGCATGAAAGTTACCCCTGCAGCTAACTGTCCAGTGTCCTGCCCCCCAGCTCCACTGAAGCCACCCTCCCCTGCCCCCCCGTTGGCATTTCCAACGTATAGTCAGTCACGCCTGCCCAAGAGGTAGTACCGTGCCAGCTGCTGCTTTCCTCTTATGGTGTCAGCTTTTCCACTTTTATTGCTACTGATTATTCCAGATTGTGCACTGGTGAAAAAAACACTGGATTCTAGCAGCCAGATACAACTAGTTTTGAACTTGTTTTGCCATTTATTGAGTTGGGACGAGTTTTTCATTACCCCTATTGGCTTCAGATTGCTGGATGTGTAAAGGGCGGGAGTGCTCTCATGCCTCCCTGCTGCCCCCTTTGTTTTCTTACCTCACTACACTCTCCCTCAATATGATTGGTATCTTTTCTTTTTTTTTTGTATTTATTTATTTTCCCTTATTTTTTATTGTTATTGTAGTTATTGTTGTTGTTATTGATGTTGTCGTTGTTAGGACAGAGAAATGGAGAGAGGACGGGAAGACAGAGGGTGAGAGAAAGATACCTGCAGACCTGCTTCACCGCCTGTGAAGCGACTCCCCTGCAGGTGGGGAGCCAGGGGCTTGAACCGGGATCCTTATGCAGGTCCTTGCGCTTGCGCCACGTGTGCTTAACCCGCTGTGCTACCGCCCGACTCCCTTTCGTTTTTACATCGGAGATTCAGAGTCTTGGGAGAAGGGTAAATATGATGTTTTTCTCTTAGGTGTGTTTTTTTTAACTTGTTACCATCACTGGCCTGCATAGCAGAGCGGGATGGAATTTGCACAGCGGCACCACTCAGAGTGGGCGTTCTCCTGGTGCGTTCAGAGAGACAGGGCTGTGTGTGCACATTCTCTGGAGGGGAGGAAATCTCAAGTTAAAACTTAAAAAAGCATTACAACAGCTCAAAATTCTAAGGAGTCTGATGACTGTCATACGGTGCAGTTTTATAAACAAGGCATGAGTATATCAACAAAAGACAATTATTCTTTGAATACTGTTTTTGTAAGCATTTCTAGAATTAACTACAAATATTAGTAATAATAATAAGGACCAGGGAGACAGCATGCTGGTTCTGCAAAAGACTCTTATGCCTGAGGCTCTGAGGGTCCCAATGTTCAGTCCTCAACACCACCACCACCACAAGCCAGAGCTAAACAGTACTCTGGTCTTTTTCTCTTTATCTCTTTCCTTAAAATAAAATAAATAAATATAAAAAGAAGAACTAGTAAAAGATGTTTTAGACTTTGTTGTTACTGGTAATCCGATAATTTAATTGTTTTAATTTAGTATGTGGTCACTTTGGTCACTTAAGTGAATGCATTATCCTTGATAGCAGTTAACACTAATATTTATTATGTTTACCACCGTGGTTACCTACCTTGATTCCACCACTCCTCGTAGCCTTTTTCTCCTCGGTTTTTAAAAATTTATTATTATTTTTAAGACTTTTTTGTATTTATTTATTTATTCCCTTTTGTTGCCCTTGTTGTTTTATTGTTGTCGTCGTTGTTGGATAGGACAGAGAAATGGAGAGAGGAGGGGAAGACACGGGGGGGGGAGAGAAAAATAGATACCTACAGACCTGCTTCACTGCTTGTAAAGCGACTCCCCTGCAGGTGGGGAGCCGGGGGCTCGAACTGAGATCCTTACACCAGTCCTTAGTCCTTGCACTTCACACCACGTGCACTTAATCCACTGTGCTACCTCCCGACTCTTCCCCCCTCCCCTTTTTAAGAGAGTATAAGATAGAGACAGGAGGAGACACCTGCAGCACTCAATTTCATAACTCATGAAACTTCCCCCTTCTGGTGGGAATGAGGATTTTGAACTCAGGTCCTTAAACATAGTAATGTTTGTGCTCTATCAGGGGAGCCACTACCTGGCCTCAATATTAATTTTTTTTTGCCTCCAGGGTTATCACTGGGGCTCGGTGCCTGCATTATGAATCCTTTGCTGCAAGCCATCTTTTTTTTTCATTGTTGTTGCTGCTGTTATTGTTGGATAGGACAGAGAGGAATTGAGAAAGGATGGGAAGATAGAGAGGAGGAGAGAAAGATAGAAAACTGCAGACCTGCTTCACTGCTTGTGAAGTGACCCCCCCCACACCCCCCCCCCCCGTAGGCAGGGAGCTGGGGGCTTGAATGGGATCCTGTGTATGCTTAACCTGGTGCAAGATTGCCCTGCCCTCTCAATATTAATTTTTTAATAAACAAAATGTGCTTTTAGAATATTCTGTCTAGCTAAATAGGAACCTGTCTCCCCCCCCAAGGAAGTCAACAATTTGTGTTTGTGTAGCTGTGGTGTGGATGGTCTTTGCATCTAGTCCAGCTCGTTCATGCACAGTTGAAGACCAAGGCTGACAGAGAGGGGCTGGGTTATTTCAGGCTCCGCGGCAGCGAATTGTTGCTGAGCCCAAAGTGTGGCTCAGTTCTTCTTCTCCATCCTGTTCATCTTTCTGGAACTCCCCAATGATTAAAAAATGTGTTTTTTCTAGCAATTATTTCTTTTCTCTTGATGGCACATAATTTTCACATAGATGGATGCTTTGAAATTAAAATTTTGATGCAAGAGCAGTTTATGACTTTGGGTTTTATTATCAATCCAAGCAGGATATAAATTGCTTAAAGGAAATCCCTATGAAGCACATTTATAATCTACTTTAAAATACTCTTTTTCTTTCTAGTATTGCCATAACAGTGTGATAGAGGTATCTGTGGGAAAGAGCTTCAAGTATTTCTACCTGAAAATGTTAATGATAAAAGAAGAATACGGTTAATTTTCCATCCCCGTTAATGTCACTTTGTAGTCAGCTCCACCCAAGGTTCTACCTCAGTAATAGAAATTTCCTTCTGGATTTTTCCCATTGTGACAAGTCACTCACCGTCTTTCACTCTGGCCATGGATCTTACCTGCAGTGTACACTGGTGCCCCCACACTGCCCCGGGGAGCCCCAGGCCTGGGAAGCTAAGCTTGTGCTACCTCACAGTGACTTGTTTGCACCATCCTCCACTGCTCTCCACAGTTGCATGCTTCTGAAATAACCACTCTGTGGCCGCTAACGGTGCTGTCTGGCCTTTCAGACTCCGGAGGAAGCTGGGTCCCGACACGAGTGGGGATGCTCAGGATTCCTGTCGACTCTGCAAGGGCCCCGGCCGCCTCAGCCCAGATGTCTGCTCTCTGCCCCACCTCCAGGAGTCAGTCACTCACCACACTGCACGCTAGCCGATCACAGCTGCCAGGCCACCCACTGCCAGTTTTGTCCCAGTCCCCTCAGACTTACTGTTCCTCAGCCCCTTGCGGTGCTCCCTTCTCAGAGCCAGCCGGTCCCCTGGTGCCGAGATACCGTTTGGTAGCTCTGAGCCTTTTCTCTTTCTTCTGTGTGCCCGCCCTCCCCTGCTGCTCTCTGGCCTCTTATCCCTCTACTTCCTCAGTGACACTGATAGTATTTCACCTGCTGGACAGGCCTCAAATCTGTTAATTCATTTGAGAAACATTTAAATGTTCAAATAGCCCCTATGTGAAAACTTAGAAGCAAAAGGTAGCACTTTCAGCTACTGTTCTATCTTCTATCCCTTTATTTTTTCTTTTAAGATTTTATTCATTTTATTGGATAGAAACAGAAATTGAGAGTGACTTAGGAGATAGATAGAGAGAGAGAGAAACATCTGCAGCACTACTTCACCACTTGCAAAGCTCCCCCTGCCCTGCACTTGGGGATCAGAGGCTTGAACCCAGGTCTTTGAACACTATAACATGTGTGCTCAACTGAGTATGCCACCACCTGGCTCCCCATGTTTGATTTCTTTCTTTCCCCCAGGCAAACCTTCTTTTTCTCTCATCTCATCTCTTGATTCCTATGTAGCCCATCCAGTCTGGGCTCTGCCTCTAGCTTTTTCTATGGAAGTAATTTTCTTGATGGTCATAGGAAAGGAGTGGTGGTAATACTTACCTCAGAGGTTCTTGGAAAGGGCTGAGTGAGCTAAGACTTTTTCAGCTCCTGTAGCTGCCCTGTGATAAGTGCTGTGATGTCAGCTTTCATCACAACCAGTACCTTGCCAGGTTCTCTGTCCCCTGACTCCTTTAACTGCTGGTCATTTTTGATCCAGAGAGCACTTCATCCTTTTAAAATGTGTGACCCTTCCTTCCCCTGACTTAACTGTCCCTGTCCTCCCCAAGTTAGTGCCTAGTTTCAACTTCTACATTTGTTACTGTTACACTCACTTTAAGTGTAAATATTTTTCAAGTATCTCTCCATCGAAATGACCTTCCCTTAAATTACTGCCTTGTGCATTTTTCTTTTTGATTAATCTGGAAATCACTCCAAATTCTACCTTTTTCTTCACTGCCTTTCTCCAAGTCACCCCCAATGCAAACCTTTCCCCCAAACCCTCCATCTCTACCTGTGTAACTGGCTATAGATATATCTGTAGTACCTACATGCATTGCCCATCTTGTCTGAGGTTTTGATCTTGTAAGTTCCCCATTGATACTGATCACCACAGTGCACTTTCTCCAGGGTCAGCTGTGTTGTCACTCCCTGTTGCTTGAAGTGGTGACTTCCAAAGAGGGGTGCTTACATAGAGGGAGTATGCCAACTGAAGGAAGCCCTTGGGGTGAGGAGCAAGTACTGGCACTTGTATTTAGACATAAATGTAGCCTTATTAGTACTGTTTGACATGTGCAGTGGTGTCGGCACCTTCATTGGGTCTGTAAATCATTTCTTCTTGTGTCTGGATCTTTTCCCAGGGCACAGTGCAAGATGAGTTATCAGCCCTCGAGTATTTTTTTTGCATTCTCGCAAGTGTAATCTATTCCATGCCTGCCTAAGTGGATAGGATACATGGATAGTATCTTTTCCTGTGTGCTCTACAACTGCTCTGAGGAAGAAGAATTGACTGAGAGGAGGAATTGAAACTAACAGTAAACATGCAACATGAATCAGATTTAGATGGAGGAGAGAGAGAGAGAGAGAGAGAGAGAGAGAAAGGGGGGAGGGGGACACAGTGTGTGGGCACCTGGACATGTGCTGGATTTGGGAAGCAGTTTAGGCTCCTGTGACACTATACCTTGTCCCTGTTAATTCCTGATTAACCATCACCAACAGATTAAGTCCTGATTCCTGCCCCCCACTCACTGCCAGGTCCTTCGTTGATGAGGTAAAGAAGAAATTGCAAATAATAAAAGTCATTACTTCCAATAGAATCTGGGCTCTAGATTACAGTTGTATGATACATACAGAATCTGGAAATAAGGAAATACTAGATTAAGATAACTTTCCAATGGGGAAAATTAAAATAGAGAACCTCAAAGCAGGGAGAGGGATAGATAGCCTAATGGTTATGCAAAGAGACTCTTACGTCTGAGGCTCTAAAATCCCAGGTTCAGTCCCCTGCACCACCATAAGCCAGAGCTGAGCAGGACTCTGGGAAAAAAACAAAACAAACAAACAAAAAAACAACAAAAAAAACTCTATTGTGGCCCAGGAGATGGTGCATTGGATAAAGCATTAGACTCTCAAACATGAGGTCTTGAGTTCAATCTCCGATAGCACATGTAGCAGAGTGATGTCTGCTTCTCTCTCTCATCCTTTCTTTCTCACTAATAAGTAAATTATATATATATATGTATATACATATATATATATAGAGAGAGAGAGAGAGAGAAAGAGAAAGAGAGCAGAGACTGCCTCAGCCTTTCAAGAGTACCACAGTGGTATTTGGCCTTCTCTCAGTGATCAATTGAGAATGTGCTTGCTTTGAACAGTGGAAGTTACCCTGCAGACCACCACTTGAGAAAGTCCTAGAATGTGGGAGATTGCACTCATTACTACATAAGACTAGAAAGAGAGTAACTTGCAGTCTTCGGTTGGATTTTGTGTTTTCCTCCTACATGGAAGGGTAGAGTTCATATTTGGTAAAACTCAGTCCAGTTTTTGTGAGTTTGAAATGATGTGATTTAGTGTTTGGAGCATGAGTTAGTTACCTGCGGCATGGGAGTGAAGCCCTAAGCAATGACACATGAGCATGCTCAATAACACAAGCTGCTCCAGAGGCTGAGACTTCAGGAGCAGCTCACTCTGAAGCTCTTCTGCTTTTAAGTTGGGACAGTAGGCGGCAGCTGCTGAAACTGGTGGTGGTGGTGGTGGCTGTCGTTTGGGGCCATGCATAGCACTGCTTCATGCTGATCATAACCCCTCTCCTGCCCCCCGCCTTCCCAGTATGCTTGAATAGAGTCCAGTTGGATCTCTTTCTCTGCCAAGTGGGTTTGGAATGGAAAGATGCTAGATGCAAGGCTGGTCTGGCACTGGTTAACCACATAGTGTTGAAAACAGAGTCGATGTGAGGTTCAAGACTGATGAGAATCCATTAGCACTTCTGTCTCTGGGAAGAGAGGTGCTGCCAAGAATCCCTGTTTTCTAAATTTGTTTCATTTCTACTGTAGAAAGAAATTATCCAGAAACGCCCAAAGTTAAAAGTTTGAGAACTGCACTGTAATAGTCCAAAGAGGCTTTGGCTTGGATGAAGAATTCCAGCAACCATGATTAGAAAGAAGCAAACAACAGTAGCTGCAACAAGATGAGAACTCCGGTAACCTCTCTCATTCCTGAAGCTCCCGATCAGTGAACAGGCACCCAGAGAAGCAAAGAGATTGAGTACCGTGGAGCAGACCCAAAGATGGAGCTGGGTGGGCATGACTTGTTAAACAGGATGTCCACAGCTTGAGCTTCTGTTGAAGGCAATTCAACAGTGATATTGGCTGGGAATGGAGGGATATATCTATATATATCTGGGAATATGTATATATATACATATATATATATATATATATTTCTCTGGGGCTATATATATTAATAATTATGTTACACTAAACAGAAACAACAACAAAAAACTCTTAACAGCCCCTCCCATCAGATGTAGAGGCACCAAATAGGAACAGAGGCAAAGCAGTTACCCAAATCCTAAAGTGACATTATTAAACTGTGCCCATATTTCATCCTGATTTTTTTTCTTTTTTTTATTAAGAAATTTTATGATCCGTAACATGATTCTACGAAGCTTGGCTATGTGGTTAGATTAGAAATATGCAGTTGGGAAAGAGGTTGCTATAGGCGTTTGCAGTGACAGCATCAAGCAAGTATGTGGGTGGGCATGGCAAGCTATGTGCTTACCTAGCAGTGAGCGACAGGTTGCGGTGGGGCTGGGGCTGGGGGTTTAAATTCTCAGAAGGGGGTTCTGCTCGGAAAAAAAGCAAACACTGCATGCCCCTGTTAGCCTGTAGGCCTCAGAATTCTCCCTCTATTGTAGAGACATGGGACAGTGACTGACAAACTCTGTTCTCTAGTGGGTTTGTAGAGATGGTTTAGTAGAGAATTTTAATCGACTCCTGGGGATAAATCTTGACTAAGATTTTCAGAATGGTAACATCAGATCTAGATGTAAGAAAGGTCTTAAATAGGATTCCACATTATCCCTGGTTTCTGGCCAACATAGTATCAGGCTGCAGATGAAATATTATTGACTCTTTGAAAAAAAATAATGATATTGAAATAGGTAGAATTGTGTGAGGAGGGAGGATAAACATCATAATTTAAAAACATTTGCATCAGCCTGAAAGCTTTCTCATGTGTTTGCCAGTCAGTTCATCTCTACCCTCAACTCTGGGGAACAAGTGACCTCCTTTCAGTCACTAGATTAGTTTGCGTTTTCTGTACATGTATATAAACGGGCTCGTGCTCTGTCAGTCAGGGCTTTCCTGAGAAAGCGAAGTGACAGGTATTTACAGACATGGACACAGTCTCTCTCTACATATGTAGACGTGCTCCTGTTGTTGTCAGGACTGGCCAGTCTGAAATGCGCTTGGCAGGCTGGGAGCTCTTTAGAGAGTGGGCATAGATAGCAGTTTTGAGATTGAGGTCCACAGGGTGAGTAGGCTGAAGACTCCAGGATTCCACGTGACACCAATGGGAAATAGATGGAACAAGCTGGAAACACACACAGGATTGGCTTTGTGTGTGTGTGTGTGTGTGTGTTCCAGAGCATTGCTCAGCTCTGGCTTAAGGTGGTGCTGGGGTTTGAACTTGGTCGCCCAGAGCCTCAGGCACGAGTCACATAGCATAATTATTATGCTGTCACCTAGTCCTCAGGTGGGGTTTCTATTTCAGTTTTGGGGGCAGACTTTTTTTTGTGGAGAACCTTCTTTTTTGTTTTTAAAATCTTTTAAATATTCATTTATTTATTCCCTTTTGTTGCCCTTGTTGTTTTATTGTTATAGTTATTATTGTTGTTGTTATTGGTGTCGTTGTTGGATAGGACAGAGAGAAATGGAGAGAGGAGGGGAAGACAGAGGGGGAGAGAAAGGTAGACACCTGCAGACCTGCTTCACCGCCTGTGAAGAGACTCCCCTGCCCGGGGCTCCAACCAGGATCTCTCTGCGGGTCCTTGTGCTCTTATCATCACATTGTTTGGTAATTGGGTTAACTTTGAAAAGTCCCTTTGTTAGACATACAATCAATTTCCCCCCCTCATATTAATGATTTATATGACTACAATTCCCACCACCAAAAGAGTGTGTCCCATCCCACCCCCCCAGCCCCCCACCGCCCCAGGAAGCCGAATGTCCACCCTCCCCCTCACCACAGGGTTTTTACTTTGGTGCCCTATTTTCAATTTAGTCAGATCCTGCTTTTAGTTTCCCTTTCTGATCTTCTTTCTCAACTTCTCTTGATGAGTGGGAGCATCCCATACTCATCTTTATCTTTCTGACGTAGCTCACTTAACATAATTCCTTCTAACTCTGACCAAGATGGGTCAGAGAAGTTGAGTTAATTGTTCTTAGTAGCTGCGTAGTATTCCATTGTGTATATATACCACAGCTTTTTCAGCCACTCATCTGTTGTTGGGCACCTGGGTTGCTTCCAGGTTTCAGCTATTATGAATTGTGCTGCTATGAACATAGGAGTACACACATCTTTTTGGTTGGGTGTTATGGAGTCCTTGGGGTATATCCCCAGGAGAGGAATTACTGGGTCATATGGAAGGTCCATGTCTAGCCTAGTGAGAGTTCTCCAGACTGCTCTCCAGAGAGGCTGGACCAATTTACATTCCCACCAGCAGTGCAAATGTGTTCCTCTGTCCCCACAGCCTCTCCAGCATTTGTTGCTGCTGTCCTTTTTGATGTAAGCTATTCTTACAGGAGTGAGGTGGTATCTCAATGTTGTCTTTATTTGCATTTCTCTGACAATCAGTGACCTGGAGCAGTTTTTCATATGTTTGTTAGGCTTTTGGATCTCCTCTGGAGTGAATGTTCTGTTCATATCCTCACCCATTTTTGGATGGGGTCATTTGCTTTTTTGGTGCTGAGTTTGCTGAGCTCTTTGTATATTTTGGTGATTAGTCTCTTGTCAGATGTATGACATGTGAAGATCTTCTCCCATTCTGTGAGGGGTCTCTTTATTTGTGTGATAGTTTCTTTGTCTGTGCAGAAGCTTTTCAATTTGATGTAGTCCCATTGGTTTGTTTCTGCTTTAGTCTTCCTTACAATTGGGTTTGTTTCATCAAAGATGCCCTTGAGGTTTAGGTGGGAAAGTGTTCCACCAATGTTTTCCTCTAAGTATTTATAGTTTCTGGTTTAACATCCAGGTCTTTAATCCATTTGGAGTTGATTTTTGTTTCTGGTGAGATAAGGTGGTTCAGTTTCATTCTTCTGCATGTTTCAACCCAGTTTTCCCAGCACCATTTATTGAAGAGAGCCTCCTTCTTCCATTTAATCCTTTGGACCCCCTTATCAAAGATTAGATGCCCATAGGTGTGGGGGTGTCAGATGGCTTTTTTTTTGTACTCTGATCAAAACTCACCTCCCTAGGCTTTTTTTTTTAATCTCCTCCTCCCCAGTCACCCTATTGGATGATACTTTGTGCGTGTGCGTGTGCGTGTGTGTGTGTGTGTGCGCACTGCTGTCCATCCCTCTCTCTTTCTCTCTTTCTGGCCAGTGGTCCTCAAGAGGCCTGCCTTGCTGCATCCTGTGCATGGAGATTCTCTCTCTCTCTGTGGTCTCTGGGGGGATGGACACTATCCTTATAGCTACTCAGACTGTAGTAAAAGGACAAGTTAAAAACAACTTGCAGCCAAAGGACTACCATCTCACACAATTGTTTGTTTAAATTATTCAGTAATTGATTCGTCTTTTCATTACATAATTCAGAATCCAATTATGGTAGAAACAGATACTGTCTCGTGGTTGGAGCTAGAACACAAATACAAGATCCTGTCTTCTGTTCAATTTATCAGGCCATTTTTTTCCTACGAATTCTCCAAGGGAGCTGAATATATATAATTTAAGTTTCAAGTTTACATTAGTTCTAGGAGTTTTTAGAAATTGTCAAAATGTCATTAGCTCTTATATTGTTTTCTCTTTTTACTAAGTCACAGTTGACAGGGTAGTATATTGAGGAGCATTCTGGGTTGAAGGTTTTTTAGTAGCCAGTTCTCCGCATGAACCCGAGCCATCATTTCCCTGGTCTGTAAATTAATAGTTGTGCCTGCAAAATACAGTAACTTACCTGGATAGTGTGCCTGTTTTGCCACATGTGCAGATAAGATTTCCAGCTGGACCTCCCACTGCACTGGAGGAAATTTCAGTGTTCTCTGTCCTTGCCTCTGGCCTCTGCCTCTGCTTCTGCCTCTGGCCTCTGCCTTGGCCTCTGGCCTCTGACCTTTGGCCTCAGCCTTTGGCCTCTGGCCTCTGGCCTCTGCCTCGGCCTTTGGCCTCTGACCTCTGGTCTTGGTTTCTGGTCTCTGGCCTCAGCCTCTGGCCTCTGCTTCTGCCTCTGCCTCTTCCTCTGGCCTTGGCCTTGGCCTTGGCCTCAGCCTCGGTTTCTGGCCTCTGGCTTCTGCGTCTGCCTAAATTGGTCTGTAGTGGTGAAGCCTTGTGCGGGTGGGGGGAGGTGGTGGGAGTAGGGCTGAATGAAGATTTAAAGTGTCTGCTCTCTTTTAGCAGTGGATAATTATACAATTCCAGGCATGAGCTAGTCATTTTTTCACTTTTGGGTCCTTTTGTAGGTTGTATGATTATGTGACATATATATGATAGTTGTTCAGATACTGCTAAACTTTTGGCAAGAATGGGAAGTTCATTTGTTTCATTTTGCTGAATACTAAAATACCTGAAAGATTCAGAAGTTATCTGGTTTATTTCAACTGCATTTTTTTTTTTTTGGTAGCAGCTGCCCATGATAGGAAATATTGTGATTTACTGGGAGTATGGACTTTTAAAATGACAGAGTTATTTAAGAAGATGATACAATTTTGTCTGTAAGGTATTCAATTTAGTCTCATTAGTATTTCAAGGATCCTAGTCTTTTTCTTCTCTGGAAGTCATTTAAGAATTCTATAGTTGACTTGGTTCTTTCTACTCTAATATCAGTTGTAATTATTTTTTCATTTTTATTTATTTACTTTATTTATTGGATAGAGACAGAAATCAAGAGAGACGTGGAGAAGCAGAGACACCTGCAGCACTGCTTCATCACTCCTGAAGCCTCCCCCTTGCAGGTGGAGACTGGGGGGCTTGAGCTGGGGTCCTTGCACACTAGAACATGTGAGCACACTACATTCCACCCCGTGCATGTAATTCTTTTTTTAAGAGCTTTTCTTTCTTTTTTTCCCCTAACTTATAATATTGTTATTTATTATTGGATAGGCAGAGTAATGGGGGAGGGCAGAGAAGGAGAGAGACAGAGAGGCACTTGCAGCCCTGTTCTACCGCTTGAGAAGTTTTCCTCCTGCAGGTGGGGACCAGGGGCTTGAACCTGCAACCTTGCGCACTGCAGTCTGTGCGCTTAACCAGGTGTGCCATCACCTGGCCCTTGCATTTAGTTCTTTATTGATCTAGACACATACAGTCTTAGAAACACTGTGGGATGCTGTATCCTCCTCCATTTCTCAGTTAATGCCCCTCAGGCTTCACTGTCACCTGCCAGTGGAGTTGGCTAAGCTCAGATCACTAGGTCTGGGTTGGGGCCTGAGAACTTGCATTTCAGCGAGTTCCCCGGGAGATGTGGATGCTAGCAGCTCCCTGCGTGCCATACAATGCTGCATTTCTTTCCTCCTTTCCCACTTCTTTCCACACCTTCTTTCCTACTTGTTGGATTCCCTGTTAGTCTATCTGTCTTGTGCTTCCAGCCGCCACTAAGTGTGACACCTAGCAAATTGGCAAGTGCAGCTTGCTGCCAGGAACTTTACCTTTGGGTTGCATGATTAAATGGGGAAGGCAAGCGTTTGGATGAGATGGGCTATTCATCCTTGTCAGCTCTGACAGCCTGGCTCTGGGATCTAAGAGCTTGGCTCCGGGGCCAGCTCTACCACATCCGGGCTGTTGGCGTAGAGTGGAAGGAAGCATGCCACTTTTCCAAATTTTGATTTCCTTATTCCTGAGATGAGTTAGATACTATCTGCCTCATGGAATTTTTAGAAGACCTAACAGAGTCCTTCAGTAGGTACTCGGTAGCCGGTGTGTTTTCAGTCAGAGGCTGTGTGCTGTGTGATGGCGCCGACTTGCCTGCTGCCCTGGAGGCTGTCACTTGCACTAGCCCATCTTTTGCCCAGCGGTGTGTGTTGCTTGCGTAAGCTGCAGTGGGAGCCTGGTGTGTGCAGGAGGCAGCGTGCTCTTCTCCCGTGTTCACACAGATTCCACTTCCCCTGACATGTTAGGAAAAGCTGGGTCTTGTTCCCGTCTGAGCCGCCTCTGCATTGCTGGGCATTTAGCTCTGGCTTCTGGGGCCAGAGTCAGGCCTTCCTGCGCCCAGCTCCTGCAGTTGCCTGTTCTCCAGCCCTTACTGTGCTCGGGCCTGGCTTTGTGCTTCTCTTTCTGACTCCACACGAACACCAGTGTATTTAGTAGTTTGTGTAGGTCCACTGCCCAGCCTGGGATAGAAAGTCACAGTGATCTTGCCTTTCAGTGTATCTTCCAAAGGTGTGCTTTTTAAAGAAACATTAGTCTTAAAGGCAAACTTGTCTTATTAATTTCAAGTTCCACTTTGCATACTGCATATCAATCACAAACATAGCCTGATGAAAAGAAACTTTGATTTATTCCGAAACCTCTTAAAAACTACTTATGTTTACCAGCTTTTGGTTTGCTTGGAATAAAGGCGAGAACGTCTCACTGGTGGGCGTCGGTCCCTTAGGAACTGCTTTGAGACTAGTGCCAGTGGTGCCTGTCACAGTGTGTGCTCAGGGCTGGGGCTGGGGCAGGGGCTGGCCTGGGGCGGGCACTGGTGTCTTTGGACTGCGTTTCACATTCTTTTTTGGAGATGGCCCAGTGCTGTCCTAGATCAAGTGTAATGATGTCTTTTCAGTCCTATTTATGATTTCATGCTTTTTAGAAACAGAAGAGGTTTGTCTTTGTTGCATATTTAAGCAAACATTTGGCTTCCTAGTTCCTTTTAAGTCACTGGAATACCCATCTGGCCAGGGGGTGTGTCTCAGTAGATATTTTTGAGGTCTGACTGAGCTGCTGTGTCCTGAGCATGGTTTTGCTAGCACTTTAGCAGACTTTTGTACTGGACCACATGAGCCTCATGGCAGAGGAGAGGAGGAGCAGATAGATGCAGGCTAACATTCATTTACTAGAGTGTGAAAATAAAAAAGTTGATAGATTTGAGGAAAAAGATGTAGCTTTTACTTGGTTGAACTCTGATATTTGAGTATCCGTGGAATAGTTCAGGTTTGGTTTTGTGCTATTATTGCCTAAAAGGTGTGCTGGCTATGAGGGCCTGAGTAGAATCTAGTGGCAGTCACCTTGCCATTTCTATATTCTTGCTTCAAGTTGTTATAATACCATCAGGTAGACAGATCCCATACAAACTGGACTTGCAGGAACTAGCAGCATCTGGTTTTTATGTTCCTCCCTAGCTTTAATAGGTACTTCTGAGTAAGATCCAGTGCCTCTATAAAGTTTCTGACAGTAGAAGCAGTGGTAGGGAGGAAAATCTTTTAGTGTTGTCGATAAATATCAGAGAGCAATGCATTCATAACTTTTGTCAGATTGGGATCAACAGTTTGGGGAGCAAAACCTTTTGTATTTGACTTACACTGGTCTGCTTTTGAACAACTGCTAGGGTTAAAGGAGTTTATTTCAGATACATGCATCATTTTGGGTTGATTTCATCTCTTTAAGAAAATAGCTTTGGTGAATGAAAGTTTCTAAAAATCATTTTTACTGGAATATGGAAATCATACTGTTCAGTGGCATTCATACCAAAGCTTGATGAGTTAAAATTATTGTTTCCAGAATTCAAAATTAAGCAAGGTAGGAGCCACTCTTAGTTACTAGATTTTCATAATACTCTCTCCAAGTCTTTAGATCAGTGCCGTATTGTAATTGTTACTGCAACAAGGAGCTATTGTGCTGCACTCATGAGACGGATCTCTTTTCTGGTCTGTGAAAACCACCATTACAAGGTGATACTCGAAGCCTTGAAGAAAGACTTCTTTAGCCCTATCTTTTCTTGGTCATGCCCAGGCTTACTCTTCGGGGCTGACTGTGTGAGAGGGGGGGAGGGAAGAAGAGAGAGAGAGGGAGAGGGAGGAGAGACCACAGCACCAAAGATTCCTTTGATGTGATTGTGTGTTGGACACAGCCTGGGCTGTGCACAGAGTCAGGCTCATGGTCTTCATGGCTTCTGGTCTTGTATGTTGATGTCACTCTTACTCTCTGACTACACTTTCTTTGTCTTGGATTTTGTGTGGGAATGCATAGACCCTGAGACACTGCAAGAGCAGTGCTTCTCATTTGGGGGCAGTTTTGCCTTCCAAGGGTCATTTGGCAACATCCAGAAGACCTGCTTGGTTTGGGGAGTTTCTCCTGGCATCAGCTGGGCATGCTACAGTGCACGGGCAGCCACTCTTCAGTGCCTGTAGTTCTGTGGTTGAAAACTGCTCAGGCATCATCTCAGGAAGCAGAGGGCATGCCTTGAGGAGCAGTTCTAGGGGAGAAAGCAGGAACCCAATTCTAACCGCCCTTCCCAGCTTAGTTAGAATGAGGGTGACAGAAACTAGTGAGTGACAGACAGCACGGAGCAGGCTAAGTTAGTCCCAGTGCAGGCCATCTGCATCTAAGTGAGCAGCGCACATTTAGAGAAGGCTCAGACCACACATTCGCATGAAGAATGAGGGGATCTGTGCAGAGAGACCCTCGTTTGGTTTGTAAGGTGGCATGTAGCAGTGCATCAGCGGGCCTACACGTTCCCGTCAGCTCATTTAATTCAGCTGCTGAGAGTGAATTGGAACAGAGCACAGAATCTGCCTTCCCTGACACTTAAATCAACAGAAGATTATAGGATCTTTTTTTGGAATTTAGTAATTGTGGGTTCTCTTTTGATATAGTTTCCATGATCAAGAAGTTGCAGCCTGGCCTGCTCAGGGCATAGTGAGTCACGATGTCAGAAGATATATAGGTATTTGGGAGAAAGATTAATATGGCCGAAGTGTATGTATAGAAGGGGAGAATTCTGTGAGAAGTCCTTCTTTATAACTTGCGGCAAAGAGCTCATAGTTCCAAATTTATGTTGTTATAAAACATGGGAAACCAGATAATTGGTAGGCTTTTCTGTTTGACTCGTAATTTTACAGGACTCTAATTGATGTATTGTTTACACTGTTCACTAAATACAGTGTTCGGGTGGTGGAGAGGGAGGAGAGGAGGCATGTGATAGCAGAGAGTATGCGGAGCCCCCCGCCCGCCACGCCCCGCCCCCATTACAGCGCAGTGGCTGCCAGTGGTGATGTCACAGCCAGTGGATAAAGAGCCATTTCAGACTTTCTAACCACTGTTAGAAGAATGGGGGATATTTGTACATAGTCTGAAGCAATGTTAAGAGACCTGCTGTGCTCAGAAAGTGAGCAGCAGGGTGGGGGTAGATAGCATAATGGTTATGCAAAGAGACTCTTATGCCTGAGACTCCCAAAATCTCAGGTTCAGCCCCCTGCACCACCATAAGCCAGAGGAGAGCAGTGCTCTGATAAATAAATAAATAAATAAATAAATAAAATGAGCAGCAGCTATGTGATTCAGGTGAGCCTTCAAAACCTAGTAGTGGGGAGTCGGGCGGTAGCGCAGTAGGTTAAGCACAGGTGGTGCAAAGCACAAGGACCGGCATAAGGATCCCAGTTTGAGCCCCCAGCTCCCCACCTGCAGGGAAGTCACTTCACAGGCGGTTGAAGCAGGTCTGCAGGTGTCTATCTTTCTCTCCCCCTTTCTGTCTTCCCCTCCTCTCTCCATTTCTCTCTGTACCATTCAACAACAACGACAACAAAAACAATAATAACTACAACAATAAAACAAGGGCAACAAAAGGGAATAAATAAATAATTTTTAAAAAAAAACAACCTAGTAGTGCTTTCAGTATTTCCTTGCTTATAGACTTTGTTAATCACACACTCATTGTCCAGTAAAAGAAAGAAGACGATGTCTGGAAGCTCCACATAGGGGCTGGAGATGTAGCTCAGCAGAAGGGCACATGCCTCCCATGTACAGCATATGCCGGGTTCAATCCCTGGCACCAAAGGCCAGAGTGAACGAGGGGGCCCTGAGGTGGCTCCCCGGTAGGTCCCTGCCTGACCAAGCAGGGGCTCGGGATCACAGGGAGCTCCGTGGGTGGTGGAGCTGTTCTGTGGTGTCTCTCCTCTGTGTCTCCTCTTTTCCTTCTAAAAGTAGGAGAATGAGAGCATTGCCTGGGGAACGCTGCTGAATGGTCGTGTTGAACGTGTGTAAGGTTCTAGTGCTGCACTAGAAAAGTGAGCGAAGCAGACAGTTCTCTGTAGCTGTGCAGAAGACTGATTAGCACCTGGCAAGCTCAGTGCCCTGAATTATTAGAGGCATGTGAGTCAAAATCTCAGATAAAAACCTCACTTTTTTTTTTGGTCACTGGGGCTTCACCACTTAGGGACCCCTCACCCCTCTCCTAGGTAGGCGAGGAAACACCACAGCGTCAAGCTTCCTCCGAGGCAGTGGGGACTGGGCTTGGGTTAGGTTCTCACACTTGCTACAGTAGATGCGCCATCCAGATGAGCATTTCCTCCGGCCCCAGCCTCACTCCTTGGGATAACTGCAAAAACAACGTGTTGAGAGAAATCGGAGCCCACATGATCTGCTGGTGGGAACTTGAAACAGTGCAACTGCTGTGGAAAATGACATAGCACTTACTGAAAAAAAAAATCAAAAATAAATTACCAGATGATCTGGCAACTTTGTTTCTGAGTGTTTACCCAGAAGATTTGAAAGACTCTCAGAGTTAATTAATACTTTCTTAAATAAAAAAAAAAAAAAGAAAAAGAAAGACTCTCAGAGTCTTTTGGCACCTGTGTTCAGAGGAGCATTCTTCACAGCAGTCAGAAGGCAGAAGCATAGCAAATGTCCGCTGGTGAGTGGATGGATGAATGGAGGCATGGGTAAACTAAATGTGATCTGTGCAGACGACGGGGTGTTACTTGGACAGAATGAAGGGAATCTGGACACATGCTGCAGCGTGGGTGCCTCTTAATGACATTATGTTAAGTGGATGTGCCCACTTGTATGCGATACTGGAAACAGAGAGACCAAGAGGAATGGTGCTTGCTCAAGACTGAGGTGGGAAGTCAGGGTGAAAAACTCTGCATCTCAGAGGTGGTGCTGACCTCACCACAGTGCACAGTACCATGGAGTTGTGATTTTTGTTTGCATACTTGCTATTTGGGCTTCACTGCTCCAGGTTGACTTTTCAAGTAGAAAGATGCAAAGACAGAGACACCACCGCAGCAAAGCTCCCCTCAGTGCTGTGGGGAGGGGTCTTGAGCCTGGATCGTGCCCATGACAAACTAAAAACACTGTCCAGGTGAGCTGACCCAATAGCTAACCTCTTAAAAATGGGCACAATAGGGAGTCCGGCAGTAGCGCAGTGGGTTAAGCACATGTGGTGCAAAGCGCAAGGACCGGCGTAAGGATCCCGGTTCCAGCCCCTGGCTCTTCACCTGCCGGGGGTGAAGCAGGTCTGCAGGTGTCATTCTCTCTCCCCTCTCTGTCTTCCCTTCCTCTCTCCATTTCTCTCTGTCCTATCTAACAACGGCAACATCAATAGCAACAATAACTAAGACAACAATAAGAAACAACAAGGGCAACAAAAGGGAAAAATAAATAAAATGTTTTTTTTTTTTTAAATGGGCACAGTGGTACATTATATGCTGTTTATTTTGACACTATTAAAAATAAAAACTCAACTCTTTCCCTAAGCTTTATACCATGTTGCCTTTTCTTTGGCCACCCTTTATGCAAACACGATTCTCATAATCAGTATTGAGGAGAAAGGCAGTCATCCTCTTTGTTTCAGAAAGCCGCTTACAAAGCAGGTGAGTAACAAGTTGACTCTCCCTCATCCACAGAGTCCGAGCCTGCTGCCACTAATAACAGCTCCCGCCAAGTGATTTAGGGAAAATGGCAGAGACAGGGACTCTTTCCATTGGGCTCTCCACTCACACTCTGTTCTGACTTCTTTCTACTGAATCACATCTCCAGAAAGTTACATAGGCTGCCAGTTGTGGCAAACTAGTAGTGTTCACTTTGTCTTTGTGCCTTTGGATGGTTCACATTAAGTGACGTTAGTGTGAGGCCTCTTATGATGAGACTGGAACTAGTATTTGGTCAGTGGATTGAAAAAGAATGGGTTAAAGCAGAATACAGCAGGTTTGAAGGCATGCAGAAGAGATAGTTCACCTGAGCCTGGGTTCAAGCCCTAGTACCACATAGAGGTGCTGTGGCATGAGGGGAAGCTTGGGTGCAAAAGTTGACCCAGAAGTTATGAGGCTGCATCGGCAAAAGTTAGACAAACAAATACAGAAAACTAAACAATGCCCTTAAGGCAGTTTTGAATCTTCTCCTTACTCTGTGTCCGCCCAGGTGCCGTGTCCTTTGACACACCTGGAGTTTTCTCTCCGTGCTTCACTTCCTGTCTGGGTGGTAAAGCTGCAGGAACCTGAGCTGGGCAATCGGGCTGGAGGCCGCCAGAGAGGTTGGACCCCAGCAGGCCCCACAGAGGTTGTGCCTCTCCTCCCCTCTACCCCCGTTCTGGAGCCCTGCCTCTGGCCACAGCTGATCTCTCTCTCTCTCCTTTGTGGGTTCTCTTTTTGTTTTTAAAAGAATTTTATATTTATTTATTTATTAGATAGAGACAGACACATGGAAGGGGAAGGCAGAGACTGAGAACAGACACCTGCAGCACTGCTATAACACTCTTGAAGCTTTCCCCTTGCAGGTGGGGACTGGGGTCTTGAACCTGGGTCCTTGCACACTGTAACATGTGTGCTCAAGCCTGGCCCCTCCCCTCTGTGGGCTCTTACACAGGGCGTCGCTTAGGTGAGTCCAGATAGCCCTCAGGAATGGCTACTGAGAGGTGAGGTGGGATTTTTGTTTCACTTGTTTTTAAACTTTGGAGACACTCTCACCCTGTTCTCTGTGGTGAATCCCCACGAGATGTACTTAAACAAACAAATCAACTCTAGGACTAGAGAGATAGCTCACTGGGTAGGGTGTCTGCCATGCGTGCGACTCAGGTTCAAGCCCTGGCACCGCATGGGAGGTGCTGTGACAGTGGAGGAAGCTGCCGCGTGGTGGTGTCTCCTTCTCCCTGTCTCCAGCTGAATGAAAACATGGACTGAAGCAGTGAAGTCAGAGACTCCAGCTCCACCAAAAATATATGGGACTTGTGATAGCTAATGTGCTTAAGAACATCCAATCTTAGTTTAAAATAAGCACAGCAGGCTGTTGGTAAGGCACAGCTTCTGTTTTTGATACTGGATAGATTAACCTAAAAACAGACAGATTTGTGTGGCAGAGTATTCTGGATTCCAGAGAAAAGATGATTTACACAGGGTGCCTTTTTTTCTCCTCAGTAAATTGCTCTCAATTTTTGAACTATGGTTAACCCCATTCACTTATTGTGGATGAATGACACTAGAGACTTCCAGAAAATTTCCTGACCCTACTCCCTGCCTCCTTGCTACTGCTGGGGGTCTGGTTGTCAGGTGCTATTACCAGTTGCAAATGCAGCCTTCAGGTAGAAGGCTGACAATAAGTACTTCTGTTTTGTTTTTATTCAAAACAAAACTGTCTGTGTGTGTGTGTGTGTGTGTGTGTGTGAGAGAGAGAGAGAGGGGTGGGGGGAGACCAAAGGAGAGACACTGACAGCACTGCTCCACTGCTTGTGAAGCCTCCTTCCTACAGGTGGGGGGACCAGAGGCTTGCACATGACTGTGTGCGCTCATTTGGGTCTGCCATCACCTGGTTCCCATAATGAAGTCTTGTAAGTCAGTCCGGACAGACACTGCCGATGCCACATGTAAGTGCTGCCTGTACCAGAGGAGTGGCCATGAGCAGGGAGCCAGCCTGCCTGGGCTCCTGGCAGTCCCCGGGGACACATGTATGAATATCATCTAATCAGGTTTTCACAGATACTTTAATGATGATGACTCAAGACCATCCAGTACAAGTATTTACTGTTTGACTTTTGACAGGACAGGACAAGTCAGAGTATAGTCAAGAGCGTTAAAATAAAACGTATTGCCAAAAGAGGAAGTTCACAGAGCCCAGCCATGAACAACAGCACACGAGCCAGGTTCGGGAAAGCCAGGGGCACAGGAGCCACATGGATTTCAGCTGTCATAGCAAAGGTCACACGTTTTCAGTAGAACAGTAACTTCTGGTGGAGGCCAGAAAAGACTGGCAGCTGTTGCTATGAGTGGAGCTGGGAGGAGGAAGAACAGGAAGTTCAGGCATGGGGAGGGGAGAGGAAGGCTGAATGCCAGGTGCTGTGAGGGGTGTGAGGGTCTAGACCCCAATCCTGCCAGATCCCTGGAGTGGCCTGGGAAGAAGAGGCTTCTCACTACAGCAGTGGGACAGATGGATTCTGCAGGGACAGAGACTGACTGGGGCTTGGGGGTGCTGACCTGAGGAGCTGGCAGGGGAGCTGGCAGGCCTTTGCACTCGTGGGCATGGAGCTCCAAGAGGCTCTTTTCTTGCTGCTCCCAAGACAAGGGAAGGCAGGCGTGCCTCTGTCTCCAGGAAGTGCTAAGTTATTAGCTCTCTGTAGTTTCGTGGCATGATTGGATGAACTCAAAAACAGACCGTGTTCAGATACATAGTGTAAAGTCAGTAATTGGGCCTGGTCAGGTGCTTGGCAGGTGGGACCCGAGGTGTAGGCCACATACTAGGAGGGGCTCAGACTGTCTGTTGAATGCAGTGCAGACCAGTCTCCAGTCTGGCTGGTGAGACAGCTCACTGGGTGGTGTGCTGCTTACCCTGGACTGGGCCCAACTTGGGAGACCAGTCCCTACAGTCTCTTCCTCTCCCCCTGTCTGTATCTAAGGAAAAACAAACAAACAAACAAAGAAAACACTCCATTCTACTGTGTTCCTTTTAGTTTACCTTAGATATAGGAATGCTAATAATTATCACTAACTGAACTTGAAGCTTCCTACATGTACTCCTGGCCTTACTCGGGGCTCCTTGGTGCTAAGCCGTTACAGCTTGTTCTTGCATTGTTTGATCTGCACTTCTCCTACCAGCTATGTGACAGCCGTTTTGGTGTATCATTGAATGACACTATTGTGCTGTCTCCATGATCTGCAAACACATGTTCCAGATATGCTAGTGGAGCTTTGTGTAGTGCGGCTGGGAAGGCAGGTGGCACAGCTCATTTATCAGGGTGTCGGAAGTCACAATGTATATTTCTGTTTTTCTATCCAAAAACACATCGTGCCTTTTCTGACAAGCCAATATTTGGAATAATTTTCTGGTTGGACTTACAGTGAGGCGATGACAAACTCCTGAAATGACTAGTTCAGATTTTGATTCTTGTAGAAAATGATGCTTTTTTTTTTTAATGGAAATAACTCGTTAGTTACTTAAGATACCACAGATATGGGGCAAGTCAAACCCGAGGAACCTCAGCCTTTTCCTGTTACCTTTCTAAAAAGATCACTACTTGGGAGTTGGGCAGTAGGGCAGTGGGTTAGGCGCAGGTGGCACAAAGCACAAGGACCGGCGTAAGGATCCTGGTTCGAACCCCTGGCTCCCCACCTGCAGGGGATTCGCTTCACAGGCAATGAAGCAGGTCTGCAGGTGTCTATTTTTCTCTCCCCCTCTCTGTTTTCCCCTCCTCTCCATTTCTCTCTGTCCTATCTAACAACAATGGCATCAATAACAACAACAATAACTACAACAACAATAAAAAACAACAAGGGCAACAAAAGGGGAAATAAATAAATAAAAATTTTAAAAAGATCATTACTTTGCTAATTAGTTCCCTACTTTTTACATGAGTGAGATTTCTTTTCTCCTTCTGAAAAATAGCATTGCTTTAAACTTGGAAGATGAACAACTCTCAAGTTTAAAGCAACGCTTAGTCAGCACTGTGTGAACAAACCGTATGCTCAGGTTTGTGACAAAGCCTTCCCCCTGGCTATAGGAGACTGAGCTTTTAAGATGGCGGGAAATGCTGTTTTTCAGAAAGAGCTGAGGAAGAAACCTGGGGAAGCACATGGTGTGGTGATGTGCCCGTTCGTGAGTAAAGATAAACAGCTTCCCAGCCCAGCCGTGTGTCCCCGAGTCTCTGTTCACCACCGCGAAGCTAGCCCGGCCTCCTGGAGCCCCCGAAACATTAACAACAGTGCTCGAGCCCGGGGCAGTTCAGGAAGAGACCAGTGCTTTCTCAGATGCTACCTACTGAACTGTTAGTATTTTTCAGTGTCTGAGTAAATCTGTAACCTGCTACCACATTTGTGTTCCACAGACACTGATGGCAAACAATTGATTTTATTGCTGATGTCTCTTTAGTGTAAATGGTTTTTTAAAGGCACTTTCCCTCCCTTGGGAAAACAAGTTCTCATTTTGCTACCTATACAGCCTTTGCTGTCTTCCATGCTGTCTTAACTTCTCCCTGTCGGCGTGACCTGAGGACTTCTCTGGAAATACTGGCTTCCTTAAACCTAAAGCAAAGAATCTCCCACTGATACGTTGTGATCAAGTCTGAGTTGCTTTTTCAAGCAATTCCAAAGATAGTCCTTCCATGTCTTCTTTCCACTCAGGGTTTGGTAGCTTCTTGTAGTATGACATTATTATCTTTGAAAGGTTACTGCGTTTCCCAGGTGTGGAACATTTTTCTTACTCGTTCCCTGGGTAAGCCCAGGCTGTACAAAGTAGTTATCTTGGGATTACTTTATTGACACATTTTAAATTGCTGGTCATGATGGATTTTGTTGAAGCATTTTTATTCATTATTTTCAGATAGAGGCAGAGAGAGTGAAAGAGACTATAGCACTGAAGCTTCTTTCAGTGTTGTTGAGGCCAGGCTTGAACCCGGGGAGTGCACCTGGCAAAGCAGTGCTCTATCCAGGTGAGCTATTTCGCTGGGCTGAAGTGCAGTGTTAGTAATAGTGAGGCTTAGCACTGCTATTTGGAGCCTCTTACAGTACTGGGATGTGAAGTGTCAGTCTCTACAGATAGTTTGGCCTTTGCTACCCACGCGAGCTAGGTACAAGATGTTGTCATTGCACTACTTTGCAGGGAGGGTGCTAAAGACAGGTGGGTGGAGGAAGCAAGTGCAAGCGAGGCTGTTGGCTACGGGATCTGCTCTTGAACCTCTGTGCCGTCTCGCTTCCACTGCGAGTGAGCAGTTAAAAGAAAGACTTTGAACCTAGTGGAGGGAAGGAAGGAATCATTCAAACATGGCTTTAACCTTCATCCCTTTCCCTGCCAAGGTCCCAGGTCTCTTTGTATTATGTTTGCCAGATAGTTTCTGAACTTGGCTGAACTTTACAGATGGAAATATTTGAAAAAGGGAAGAGTTGAAGGTTATCAGAACAAAGTGGACAGTTCTTTTCCCAGAGCATAATCAGGAGCCTCGAGAGAGAATGTGCCTGAGCTACCTAGGCAGAGAGAAGAGAAAGCATGGAAGCATGATTATTCATTGTGAAAACTTGTTAAAAACATCAACAAAGTGTTGTTTTGGTTGGCCATCTGCTAGAAGATAGGAACACACTTGTAAAGAATTTGCAGTTGTTTCAGAAAACTGTCAATTTCTGCTTATTTGTGGATTGCATATTGTCATCTGGACTGTTGATAACTCAGGAAGAGACATTTGTATTTTCTGTTTCTGTTGCATTTCAAGTTGCTGCTGCTTTGAACTTCGTTTCTAGGTGGGTGTTGTGTGAACACTGACCCAGTGAGATACAGTTGTCTGCTTTTACTGGACAGGGCTAGTCAAATAGTTGAGTCTCCCTATTTGTTTTAGTTAAATAGTGTTCTAGTTTAAGGTGAGAGAAAGCAGATAAATGAAACTCTCTCTCTCTTACCTGGTTGGTTAAATTTAGATTATTCTCTCATGAGTAAAAAAACTTGCATTAGAGTAAAACATACCCTAAATGGTACCCAGCCATTCTTGGTATGCCTTCCCCCCTTTTCCTTTTTTTCTTTTGTGTGTTAGGAATCCAACAACTTCTGCTGCAGGTGCTCAGGATAGAGCCAAGAATAAAGCAAAGATCTGAGTCACCATACAACTTCTATTCTTGTTGAAGGAAGAGAATACAAACAAGCATGGCATGCAAGGACATTATATAATGTACTCAGCAATGGGGCTATTGAAAAGAAGACAAGACAGAGTAAGGAGGGGCAGGCTGTTATTTGAGCAGATGTTGGAAGGAACTGAGGGGTGAGCCAGGTGGCTAATGCTTGTCGTGTGTGTGTGTGTGTGTGTGTGTGTGTGTGTGTGTGTGTGTGTGTGTGTGTGTGTGTGTGTGTGTTACCACTCTTGGCCTGGTATAGCACCCCTACCCCCCCAGCAACTAGCTGGGAGCACCTGCAAAGGAAGCCTCACCAATGGTGCAGAGATGTTGTGGTCTCTCTCTCTCCCTCTCTCTCCCTCTCTCTCCCTCCCTCTCAGTTTCTCCCCCCACTTACTTAATGTTGTGGAGGTTTGACTCTCCCCTGCCCTCTGCCATCACAATGGGAACCAATAGTTGGTGTTGCCTTCCCGTAATTTCCTTTGACCTGCTCTACATAGTATTGGTGCTTGGTTATTCTTACTAAGTGCGGCTTCATATTGTAACACTTTCTCTGAAGTTGTGAACACTGGAGGACCAGGTGCTCAGAAAGAGCCTGCTGGACCCCCAGGATGCAGATGAGGGAGGACCCCATGTCTCCCAGAGTGGGCCGCACTGGGACAGATTAAGTTCCACAGAAGAGGAAGAACAAAGGGGATTGATCCGTTTCTGAATTGAATAGGACGTCACTAATCTTGATGACTGAAACTCCCCTAAGTACTGCAGTTGTGATATTTGTAGCTCTAACTTCACACAGCTTTGTGGGAAGAAGATGTGAGCTACAGAATGAAGCCAGATTAAAGTAACTTGGACCTCCTGATCAGGGCTAATGATCTTAGATACAGCAAGTGTTGGTTTAATTGCAAGTACCTTGCCCTCCTGTGTGAGTGCATATATCTCTTCCCTCTTTCTGCAGTGTGCCAGCATGGCAAGAGTACTAGTGAAGGGGTTCCAGTGCCCGAGGTGGGGCACTGGAACCTAGCTGGACAAATGACAGCTTTTAAAAAAACTAATTAATTAATTTCTTATTGGCTAGAGATAGAGAAATTGAGAAGGGCCGGGGAGATAGGGAAAGAGACAGAGGGATATCTGCAGCCCTGCTTAACCACTTGAGAAGCTCTCCCCCTGCAGGAGGGGACCAGAGGCTTGAGCCCCTGTCCTTGTGCACTGTAATATGTGTACTTAACCCAGTGTGCCACCGCCTGGCCTCCTGAAGCTCTTTTTAAAGACAGACAGACAGAGAGAGTAGAAGTGAGCACAGCACTGAAGCTGCCTTTGGTGCAGTGGGGCCCGGGCTCACACTCGGGTTGTGCACATGACAGAGGCGCGCACTATCCAAGGGAGCTACTTCACTAGGCAACAAGCGACAGCTCTTAAAGATGCTTAAGGAGTAGAAACCAAGCAGGGACCAACAAATTCTGCCTCTGGTGTGACCGAAACTGAAGTTGCAGAATCCAAATGAAAAATTGTATTCGTAATGGAATTGAGAAAATCTGTTCCAGACAGAGGACCAAGAGGAAGCTAAGGCAGAGGAGTTCCGTGTGGGAATATGGAGACGCTCAGAGTGAGGGCTGTTTGAGGGCCGGCCAAGGTGGATACTGAGTAGCACGGGGAATGCGTACTGCTGATGATTTAATCTCTGTGGCTGTCTTATTATGCCCTTAGTCTTTTAAGAAAGATTTTATTCAAAAAAAAATAATAATAAAAAAATAAAAAAAATAAAAAAAAGAAAGATTTTATTCATTTTATTTTAGTGAGTGAGAGATACAGAGGGAATGGCCAGAACACTGCTCAGCTCTGCCTTATGGTGGTGCTGGGGCTTGAACCTGAGGCTTTAGAGCCTCAGGCATGGAAATCTTTTGCAGAACCATTATCTTATGCTGTCTTTCCAGCCCTGACCTTAGTCCCTTAAGTGAAAGTAGACATTAAGATAATTATGAAAATATTAGCATGCATGAAGAAGATGTAGGTTCAAACCCCAGTTCCCACCTACAGGGGAGGAAGGAGCAGTGTTGTAAGTCCCTCTCTCTCTCTCTCTCTCTCTCTCTGTATTTCTGTCTGTCTTTCACTCTATTGGAGAAAGTGACAACTGGAAACAGTGAGCCTTGCAGACACCAGGCCTCAGTAAGAACACTGGTGATGGTGGTTAAAAAAAAAAAGTTTTTGTTTGTTTGCCACCAGATTTTCATTGGACTCTGCTGATAAACTTTCTATTTTCTTTTCCTCTGTCATAGAGGGAAAGGGAGGGAGGGAGAGAGAGGGAGAGGGAGAGGGAGAGGGAGAGGGAGAGGGAGAGGGAGAGGAGAGGGAGAAAGAGGCGGGGGGGGGAGGAAACTGCAGCACTGCACATGAAGCTGCCTCCATGCAGGTACTCTGGTGTGGAGGGGGAGGGCTGGAGCCCAGGTCCTCCTGCTCACTGGTAAGGTCCACACCCTCCTGGAAAAGTTGTCTCCTGGCCCATCATGCTTGGCTCTTAAGGAGTGTGCTGTCGGGATATATTAAGGTTCACACTTACGCCACAGCTTCGTAGAATCACTTACTTGATTAGCTGCTTATTAGAATCTTGATTAATCAGTTATATGTATTTGTCCTAAGATTTTAAGAAAAGCCCTTTGTCCTACAAGTTAGATTCTTTTAAAGCAGACATCCTGTAGGAAAATTTAACAGATGGAAACTGAGAACTTTGTAGCATACCGTATGCACACTTCTCTTCAGTTCGGCTATCTAAATGGTATTTATAATGTTAAAATTATATCTTTGAGGATTACTTTAACATCTGTTTTGTAATCTGTGATTTCCTATTTATCTAAACAGGACTTTGCCCGCAGATCTATGAGATTATGCTCTTAAACTTTAAAGCTCTTAACCATAGTTTATTCCTCCCAATAAATTTGTTTGGGATTATATGAACTAAAGTGTTGTGTAAAGGAGATAAGATAAAGAAAAGATATTTGAAAAGGCACCAAGAAATAAAAACGTTGAGTTGGATGCTCAGTTCCTCAGGAATTAGTTTAAGTCAGTTAGTTATTTACCAAATACTTACCAGCTTTTAGTTGAAAATCCCCTCTGTGGATAATGTTACCTGAACCATCTTTCCTAATGAAATCTTGCTTTAGTGAAAGATGATTAATTATGCTTTCTCCCCACCTCCCCAAATTCATAATCTTTGGGGATTATTATTGTACATAGCCCAAAGTAATTAGCTGCATTCTCTGAAAAGGAAATTCTGGCATTTTTTTCGTTATTGGCAAAATAAGAGAGTGATGGTAAAGGCGAGTTCTTATTAATCTTATTTTGTCTAGGAAGCTACAGTTGCTTAAGAACAGAATGAAAGTCATATGCTTAAATTTCAAGTCCATTTTAATTGTATGTATTGAGCATTCTCAGGCCCATGATTTCCAGGGTGGCCAAAACAAACAAAAAACCCCAGCTGTCAGGTATGGATCAACCTGCCAACGTCCATGTCCAGCACAGAAGCGATTATAGAAGCCAGAACCCCCACCTTCTGCACCCTAGAAAGAATTTTGGTTCATATCTCCCCAGAGGGGGAGAAAGGTTAGGGTAAGATGATGAGAGGGCTCTGAATCCCAGTTCTGTCAGGATATATAGAGAGAAGAGGGAGTAAAAAATAAAAAATGCAAGGACTCTCAGAAGTAGTAGGTGTGACTTGCAAAGGAAGAGAAGGTAGAACTATAGAAAAAAATGGGCAAAAATATATACATAAAGTGGGAGGAGAAGGAGGGAGAGAGGGACAGACAGGGAGGGGGAGAGAGAGACAGAAATAATAGTCTACCCATATTTGTGATCTTGGGAGAACTAATGCAGTTTACAGTGGAGGAATTGGAGATAGAGAACTCTGGTGGTGGGAAAGGTATAGAATTTTACCCCTGTTATCTTACAATTTTGTAAATAAATATTAAATCACTAATTTAAAAAACACTTAAAATTTCCTTTATAGGGCCAGGTGGTATACATTACAGTGCACAGGGTCTGGGGTTCAAGCCTCTGGTCTCCACCTGCAAGGGGAAGGCTTCACAAGTGCTGAGGTCGGGCTACAGGTGTGACTCTGTTTCTCTCCCTTTTTATCTCCCTCTCCTCCCTCTTCCCTCTCAATTTTGGACTCTATCCAATAATAAATAAATACATACCTTTAAAAAGAAATTTCCATTATAACTCTGAGGGGGAAAAAACAGCCCTCATCACTGTATCAGTAGAAGTGGGTTTATTTTCTTTTCTGTAGTGATTACACTTAATTATTTTAGACTTCCGTTGGTAGCCTAGTCATGCTTTTACAATACAAATGTGATTTGGATGGTTCTCACTTAAAAGAATATAGAATGATCATTGATTTTATGTGAAGTTTTAGTACAAAGATAAATGAGGGGGAAATTAATTCAGTACCCAAACCAAGGCACAGATGTGTAATATGTAAGTCAGCACTGGGTAGTCAGTATTGAGTTTCTGATTTAAACATACACTTTCAGAGGAAATATGGGTAGACTAATATAGGCTGGATTCCATAGCAAACAAAACAAAACAGAAAACACTAAACAATAAACTTGAGAAAACATATTTCCCTTCACATTTCCAAATTCCCATCTACAGTTTATTATAATAATTTTTTTGCCTCCAGGGTTATTGCTGGGGCTCGGTGCCTACACCACAAATCCACTGCTCCTGGAGGCTATTTTATTCCCCCCTTTTGTTGCCCTTGTTGTTTTATCATTGTTGTGGTTATTATTGTTGTTATTATTGCTGTCATTGTTGTTGGATAGGACAGGGAGAAATTGAGAGGGGAGAGGAAAACAGACAGACACCCGCAGAACTGCTTCAGCTCTTGTGAGGTGACCCCCCTGCAGGTGGGGAGCTGGGGGCTCGAACCAGGATCCTTAAGCCCGTCTTTGTGCTTAGTGCCATGTGCACTTAAACCCGCTGCACTACAGCCCAACCCCCAACTATAGTTTATTTTAAATTTAATCTGTTAAACTATGAATAGTTTTTGGTAAATTTTACACAATAGAGATTTGGCCAGGCTTAAGATGGTGATAAGATCACACAGGCACACTAGTGACCCATATTTTTGGCTTGATTTTTCTTTTCTCTGAACAGAAACTAATTCACTTTCATATTTTTGTTTGCCTTTGTATATTTATGTGTGCCCTCTTACTATTGACGCATAACTATTTTCCCCAATTGTTACTGCACAGACTTTATGTTAGCTGATGGGACATAATGTGTAGACAGATTCTATTATTCAATATAATTTTTTTTATCTTTACTCACTGGTACTTAGAGAATTGTTAGTGTTTATCTCTTATATTCGATAAGTGTCATTTTCTCTAGCTGTGAATGTGACATGGAAGTATACCCTATAATCTTATAATCTTGTGAGCCAGTATTAATCACAAATGAAAAATGGCTGAAAGAGAAAAAGAATAAAGGCCATTTAAAATTGTTTATTACTGTTAATATCCAAGTTCCAAATATGAAATCCTAGAATCAGTAATAGTAGATTTGACATGTTTAGCCCAGGAAGGTAGTGATTTAGAGAAGCAATAGCCAGGGATAATAACTAGGGGCTAGAGTGGTGTAACGAGTTCCAACACTCACTCAGGTGACAAGGAGGCCTGTCAGTTGGGAGGACGTGGGTCAGGACCAGAGGATGGTGGGCCAGGTTTAGGAGCTGACAGACAGGCTCAGCCGAACTGCTAAGCTGTTACAGATCCTGGCTTGGGAAGTCACTGAAGGCTGCTGAGCAGAATGGATGTGCCCTGACCCGCCTTTTCTGGGCGTTGTGTTGAGAACAGACTTCAGTGAGAGCCAAGGGCGAGAAGCAGAAAGACTGGGAGGTTATAGCAGAGATCCTTCCGAGAGACGCCGGGGCTACATCCAGTGCAGAGGATAGTGGGGCTTGATGACTGCTGGGGTCTGAATGCTTCCTACTTTCTTTCCTTTTCTGTTTTTGATGGAAACAGAAATTGAGAGGTGGTGAGACAGACACACCTGAATGATTTTTAAAGGGAGAGAAGAGGTGGTGCCTGAATTGGATTCGGGAGCTGAGGAGGATGGATGCCCTTGTGGGTCTGACCCACACATTTGAGGGGGGATGACTTTTTCTAAAGGTCGGTGAGTTTTAGGAAAGTGCGAGGAGTCAAGTGCCTGTGCGGAGGAGTAGACAGTTAGACTAGGAAAGCGACTCTGGGAAGTTGAAAGTCTGCTGTAATGAGTTAATACTTTAGATTCCACCCATGCACGTAATCATGCAATTATATGCAAATGGATACTCGTAATAGTTCTCTTATGCACAGTACTTGTCTAAAATCATTACCTTTGTTTGGAATCAGTACCTCTTGTGGTTCCTTAGCACATTGTACTTTTCCTTGCTTGGTTTCTATCAAATTATACTGTGTCTGGTTATTTTCCTAGAATGAGATTTTTTTAAGAGGAAGGAAAACTGTGAAGTTTAATAATAATATGTGTCTCTCCTGTATACACGGGAGAGATTCAGAAAGACTGGGTGATTTAAGATGCCTTCGTAAATAACCTTAGCTAAGACAAAATGTTGGCGGCTTCTGAGGGCTGAGAGGGGAAGGTCAGATGTTGATATTTACCAGGGAAGGTGCTAAAAAAGGCTTTCAACTGCTGGAACCTCTAATATGCTCACTGCTAGTGATAGACATGTGCATTCATGCCCTTCATATCAACTCAATAACAACTGAAATTTAATTGTGACTACTGGAATACGAAGTGCTACTAAATTGGAATTTTTAAGTATATATATATATATATATATATATACTTAAAATATATATATATATACTTAAAACATATATATATATTCTGTATGAATATATGAATATATATTCTGTATTATATATTCTGTATGAATGAAATTACTATCTTTGTGTTTTTAAACAATATTCTATTGCTGTACACAAAAGATAACTATCTTTCCATTTTCTCTCAGAGGAGATTTTGGGAGGCAGAGTCTAAATAGTATCACGATGGAAATTAGGTCCCAGCCTTGTGACTTTTAAAGGACTTTATGTCATTAATCTGAGAGAATGAACCTCAGAATAACCCTGGTGACTGCATTACTCCACCCGAAGTTGAGTATTTCTGAAGATATACACAGTATAAACAATGGAAAGGTTAGAAAAGTAAAACTGTCATGTTTTTCCTTTCCACATTAACTTTGACTTCTTGATTAATTATAATGCCACAGTTGGGTGAGTAGGAAGGAACATTCTTCTGATCCTTAAAAAATGTGCTTGGATTGAGCAGATTGCACTCAGGAATGATTAATCTGTTAACACACACACACACACACACACACACACACACACACACACACACACAGCTGGTACAGCCCCTCTGACCTCTTACAGAACAAAATAGCATCTGTGAAAAGCATAATAATATGGAAGGAACTCTCACCATTATTTACAAATGGAGGTAAC
Organism: Erinaceus europaeus; assembly: GCF_950295315.1. Lineage (NCBI taxonomy): Eukaryota > Metazoa > Chordata > Mammalia > Eulipotyphla > Erinaceidae > Erinaceus > Erinaceus europaeus. The sequence continues at coordinate 77,808,579 of NC_080176.1, forward strand.
AGCAAGGGCATCCTGAATGTAGATGGGGAATTTGAAACTCTGAGGAGTGGTTAGTAATGTGAATCATAGAAAGCTAGCACTTTTCATCAAGAAGGACCCTCAGTAATTAGGGAAACCAGTCTGCTTCTGGGAATGTTTTCCCTCAGAACTCTTTTTTTTCTAAAGATTTTATTTATTTATTTATTTATTAGTGAGAAATCGGGGAGAGAGAGAATATGAATGAATCCGACATCACTCAGGTACATGTGTTGCTGGGGATTGAACTCAGGACTTCATGCTTGAGAGTCCAGTGCCTCATCCACTGCACCACTTCCCGGACCACCAGAACTCTTTCTTTAAAGAACATAATTTGTAGGTGATTCTTTTTCAATTAAATAAAAACTGAAGCACTTCAGTGGGAGTCAAGTTGGAGAAAACCTAGGATCACTATGAGAGCACACTTTGGAAACAAGGATCTAATCCCGTTTTTCCTAGTTTTACTACTTAAGGGATTTAGAATTTGCGTTTCTTGACTTTCAATCCAATTCTGTCTTTTGATTCTCATCTTAGACTTAAGTATTAATATATTATGTGTTGTAATAATGAAGTCCCCCGAAGGTGCTTCATCTGGTAAAGTGCACGCTGTAACTTACATGAAGCTCTATGTTTGAATCCTGGAGCCACATGGAAGCCACTGGGAGCACCATGATTTGTTGAGTGGTGTCTCTCCTTCATTGCTCCTGCTCCTGCTCTTTCTCCTGCCTCTCTTCTCCTCTCCTCTCTTCTCCTCTCTCCCCTCCCCTCCCCTCCCCTCTTTCTCTCTCTTATTCTCAAAGTAGAAAAATTGGGCATTGTAAGAGGCTCACAAGCTACTGGTCTTACAGGAGGAGGGTGACCTTAGGTCCATTGCCAGGTCTTGCATTAAAAAAGGTTCCATTGATTGTATATGCGCTTTTAGTTAAAACTAGGAAATCTTGTCCATGTATTTTCCCCCTCTCAAAGTCCACATGAGAAACCAAAAATCAGCACCAAATTTTGGTTTTGTTGACCTTTACTTGATAGTTGACCCTGAACTCAGAGACAAACCATTTATTGTTTTGTAGGTAAAAGGTTGAACAGAAACAGCATGGATGAAATAGACGTTATTCAGCCAGTAGCACAAAACAAAAACCCTGGGGTGTGCTGGGAGGGATGGAATACCTAGTTTACTGTGAGTCTGTTCTCATGCCTGCAGGCCCAGTCCTTGTGAAAGCATGACCTTGTGTCTCTGTGAAGAGCTGCATGGGAGGCTGGCTTCAGATTATCCTGTGAAAATACAATATTGGTGGGAACTCACAGAACTTCTGTAATTTAGAGAGACCAACTAGATTCCCTTCTTAACCGTCAACAGTGAGCTTGATAGAACTCACCACTATTTGCAGTGGTAGATTTTGGAGACTGCATTTCTCTTTCATTAAATTTAGTAACATCCTTGAAATAATAACCATATAAATGTTAGCTTTACTTCTGCTGCTGTTTGTCAGAAGTCGTAGCAGTGGCTAGAGCTTAAAAGATGAATAATACAGAGCTGTTTCCTTAAGGAGTTTGTGGTCACAGAAATTGGGGGTGGGGTGTTAAGGAAAAGTAGCTGTGAAACAGTTATGTGGGGCAGGGGACAAAAGCAGAAGTCATCGTGAAAGCTGAATCTTGGGACAGTAGTTTTCACTGGATAGAGGGCATATTGCAGTTCATTCATAATGCACAGGACCCTCCCACCTTCCACTTTCCTCTATGTTTGTCCTCCTTTGTCCTCTCAGTATTCACCCAGAAGCCTCTCTGTACAGATAAACACACACATACATATACTCTTCTGGACTCATTGTCAAGTTTACTAGGACAGTACCTAGTATGGTGGATAACCAATGCCGTAGCTTCCCAAAATAGACCCGTTTTCATCCCTGCAACCTGTGAATATTACCTTATTTGGAAAAGATGTCTCTGCAGATGCTTCTAAGCTAAAGCTCTTCAGATGAGCTAATTATTCTGGGTTATTTAGGAGGATGCTAAATTCAATTACAGGCGTTCTTAGAAGAGAAATTAATGGGGGATTTGACACATAACACTAGTGATGTTAAAATGGAAACAGATGGAGTGATGTGGCTACAAGCCAGCGAATGCTGACAGTCTTCAGAGACTAGCAAGGCAAGGAGTGGATTCTCATCCGAACCTCTGGGAACACGACTTTGCTGACACCTGGGGCTGCTTTAATAGTCTCCAAAAACTTGGTGACTTGAAACTGCAGAAGTTTATTCTCTCATCTTATGGAAGTTAGACATACTGTTTTAGAGGGCTCTAGGGGAAGACTCATATTTTCTAGCTTCTGGTGGTTGCTGACTTTGCACCTACATCACTCTAATCTCTACTCTCGTTGTCACTTGGCCATCTTCCCTCTATCTGACTGGATTTCACTCCTAGTAGAACACTAGTCACATTGGGTTAGGACCTACCTTAATCCAGTTTGAGCATCTCCTAATTTGAATTCCTCTACAAAGGTCCTATTTCACATATATGGGTATTGGGAGTGAGGGCTTGAACACATCCTTGTGGAGAGCACAGTTCAACCCACAAAGGCGGGTTTGGGTATCTGTGATTGACAGGATGGGAGTGTGGGCACTGACTGGGATCTTGCTGTTCTGTGGGCAAAGATGCTAGAGGATGTGTTTGGGAGATGGAACTAACAAGGTTTGCAGAGAGAGAAACTGAGAGGGTACCTTTTCTATCTTTTATGTATATACAGTTGCTAATTGAAGGCCGTGAGACTGATAAATTTATGGAGCTGACCTTGAGTGCATTTCAACAGTGATAAAACAGTTTACTAGTATTTCTTAGCATATCTTATGACTAATTGTTTTTAATGCCTTTAACCCTGGATGCTGGTTATATGAGTGTGATGCTAAATAAAACTATTCTGTAGAGTGTTTTAGAACTTAACGCTCGTGCCTTGGTATTTTAGTTTGCCACCCAGTTGGTTTATATTATTGATGGCTGCTAGCTTTATTTGGAGTTGTGAGTAGGTAGCAAAAATATGTAAAATTGTTGAAGAACTGTGTAAGGCTATCATAGTCTGTAAGGTAAATCTTCAGGATTTCTAAGTCCTTTTTCAGTGCTAACAGCTTTTCTTGAGGGCAGTTAAATAAACAAGGTTTGTTTAGCTTAGAGAGTCGTGAAGTGCTAAACCCAGCACAGTCCACTAGCGTACCAGTGATTGGACACTAGCCAAGTCTTTGCCCAACTACAGACAAAAATTCAGAGTACTTTGTGTATCTTTAGTAGTTTGAATTTCTAGAAGCAGTGTTGGAAGACACGCTGCTTTTATATTTTGGGACGTTTGCCTTTAACATTTAAAAGTCAAAACACCATATTGTACCTGGCAATCTTTTCAGAGTTCTGCTAACAAGAATCACTTGGTTTCAGATGGTACTTAATGGTTAAGTACTACTGCAGATTCAGTATCCGCACTGCGTTGTATCAGAAGGACCCTGCAGTAATGCTGAGAAATGTATACACGAGGCATTATCAAATTACTAGTGTTGAAACCAAAGAAAATCAGATTCGTTTAGATCAGAGATTAACTGTGGAGTAGGTTGCCCTCCAGATATTCCCCCAGAAATCTCTGAATTTTACCTGAGGGTTTTTGCTGATGTCATTAGTTAAAATGAGGTCGTACTGGGTTTGGGTGGCTCCAGACCCATAATTGGTGTCCTTCTTCTTCTTCTAGCGTTTGCCCTTCTTCCGTAGCCAGTCAACAGCGTCAGTTTGAGCCTGATGTAAAGTTTCGAGACCTCCTTTGAATCTGGAGAGGTGGCAGTCGTTGACTATGTGGGTCATAGTCTGTCTGGAGCCGCAGGGGCAGTTCGGGTTGTCTCTGGCTCCCCAGCGACGGAACATAGCGGCTCACCGGCCATGGCCTGCTCGATAGCGATTGAGGAGGGCCCAATCATAACGTGCTAGGTCAAAGCCGGGTTGACGCTTCCAGGGGTCTGTGATGAGGTGTTTGTTCTTTACCTCAGCTGACTGCCAACTCTGTTTCCAAGATTCTGGAACAGAGAAGTTCAGTGTAGGCGTAGGGGACCAGATTGGGTGACGAGACGTCAAGCGTTGGACAGGGTGGGCGAAGATATCCGAGTATATTGGCAGGTCCGGTTGAGCGTAGACATGGGAAATGAACTTAGATGATGCTGCATCCCGACGAATATCTGGCGGGGCGATGTGGCTGAGAACTGGAAGCCATGGAACTGGGGTGGAACGGATGGTTGCAGAAATTATCCTCATGGAGGAATATAACTTAGAATCGACCAAGTGGACATGGGGGCTACGGAACCATACTGGGGCACAGTATTCTGCAGTGGAATAGCATAATGCCAGAGATGATGATCATAGTGTGGAAGCGCTCGTGCCCCATGAGGAGCTGGCCAGTCTTGCAATGATGTGATTCCTTGCGCCCACCTTTGCTGCAGTTTTTATGAGATGTTCGTGAAATGACAGAGTGCGATCGAGAGTAACGCCAAGATAGACTGGCTGGGCTTCATGCCGGATTCTTGTGCCGGATTGGTGTCCTTATGAGAAAGAAAAAGGAATACAGAGAGACTCATGGAGAGAAGATGGACATTGTGAAGGTGAGGCTGGAATTAGGCCACCGCAGATCTGGAAATGTCAAGGATTGCCAGTGAATCCCCAAACTGGGAGGAAATCCTTCTCTTGTCTTAAGTGACCAGGTCTATGGTGTATTGTTACAGCAGCTCCTACCAAGTTTGATTTAGGGTCATTTGCAGCCCTCTCTCAGAGCCTCTCTGCCTGCCCCTCAGTCCTCCTCTAAGTCGGGCTTGCGTATCAGCTTGCTATTAGGGCGCTTGTAAGGTAGGCGCTAGCACCTCCATCCCTGGCCTGTTGCTTGAGACATTGTGGTATTTCCTTAGTGTGTCAGGAAGACGGAAAACTAACACTTGGCACCCTGTACACAAATATTGGAGTTCTTTGTCTGAGAAATTTGCTTGCGGTCAGTTGCATTTGGTGAAATTTCAGCTTGATTGTGTTGGTCAGAGCTGTGCCAGCTACTCAACAAGCAGCCGCACCAGTCGGCTACCTCCAGGTGGTGCGGGAGGGATTCTGTTACCGTGTGGCCAGGCCCCTGCTGCTGGAGTCAAGCAGCCCAGTCCAGGAGACTCCTGTGATCCTGTTTCCCTCATCCTGAGCCCTGCTCGAGGGTCTGCTGGGCCATTTCCCCCCCAGGGCTCAGCCTGAGGAGCCTCTGGAAGAGCCTGGCCACCTTGGTGGGAGGAAGCAGCGCACATACGCATTTCTGACTACATTCTGTTGGCCAGAACCAGTTGCATGACTCCATTCCCATTCTGAAAACAACAGAGAAAATGTGGTGATTGTGTCCAGGAAGATAGAATGGGATTGGAGAGCATCCATCCTGCCTCTGCTAAAGTGGCACCTGTGATACTGGGTTGTCAGGAAACTCATGGCTCAGTTTTGCACAGAAACAAATGGAAGGTGCTATTACGTTGTTGCATTCCTATTAAAAATAATCAGCGTGCACTTTGAGGTCCTGATGCTTTCTATTGTTGGACGCAGAATTTTGGTTCTCCGGTGTATGTCTTAAGTCATTCTTCTCAAGGCCCTCTCCACTGTCTCGAGTAATGACAATAAAAATCTCTGTTGCCCTGCTAAGTTAGGATCCCATAACAACTCAAAGTGCTTTTATCAATCACAGTGAAAATGGAAATTCTAGTCTCAAGTTTCTGTTCTCCACCTTATTTGTAGTATCAAGGGCTTCTTTCCTATTGTCAGCATATTATGACTATAGAGCTTACTTTCTAATGTCTAAAAATGATTAGTAGATATTATTTTACTTATCAATGCAGCCTTGTACTTTATTTTATTATTTGTCATCATGTCTATCTCAGAAGTCCCTTGCCTACACAACTCTACTTTTCTGAGTGCCTTGTTTTTGTTTTTCTTTTTAGATAAAGGACAAGAGGTAGAGTGAGATAGAGGAAATGAGAGCCACATGCAGCACTTCTCAGCTGCTTAGGGAACTTCTCCCATGCAGGTGGGCTCCAGGGGCTTGAACCCACGTCCCTGAGCATGGCAACCTGTGTACTCTACTGGGTAAGCCCCCACCTACTCCCAAGCCTCTGATTTATTCGGACTCTTCTAGTGTTATGTTACTCATTCTTTTGCTCTGTGTAATTTTTGAGTATTTATACATGTGTCTATTGTCAGATGCCTAATGTACTTTATGATTATATTAGGGCCAGACCATTTTAAAGAGCTATATATCAGTATATAGTATAGTTACATGCACTTGAATAATTTTCATTCTTTCCTTAAAATAAAATTCCTTTGTTCCTAGAAAAGCAGCTCAAACTATTTGACTGATGATTCTGCAATACAAACTAAATCTGCAGTTTGTTTGAGCCATCTACTTTTTCGCCTTTCATTTTTTTCCCGAAATACACAAGTTGTATAGTTTACCATTCAAGTTGGGAGATGGCTGTTCCCACCCTAAGTATAGGAGGTCGTGTGTGCGGGATAGGGGTCTCATGCAGCAGGCTTTTGTGCCCTAGGCTGCTTTTATCATTCAGACAGGGTGACAGAACAAGGAGAGGCAGGGTGCCTACCTGGTGAGCTCTTTCTCTGGCCCCAGTAGTCCATCCTGGTAACAGATGCCCGTTGAGCACCTAGTTGCTGCATGTAGCCTGCTGGACTGTGGACCTGTGCGTAGGAAGGCCGATCCAGATCAGACCATGGGGGCCCACTCCAGAATCCATGAGCTGAGGGAAGGGGTTGCTGGGAAATAGACTGAAGGCCAGGAAGGCGGGGGTTCTGAGGTTCTAGAAGACAGAAGGCTGACTTGTACACAGATGATTAGCTTACCAAGGAATTAATTCAGTAACCTAGACCTGGGAAACTTACTAAACATGTTCTTATTATAATTGAAGCAATAAAAATGTCAGTTAAGATTAGTAAATGTGTTCCTATGAGCTTGGTGTTGTTCTAAGTACATTAAATAAAGTGCCTCTTCTTATTAATTCACTAAGTATTTGTTGAGCCCCTACTCTCTTCTGCCAGTCAGGTGCCCAGGCAGTGGGGTAGAGCAGTGGAAGCAGAGCTGTGAAAACCACTGCAGTCAGCTGGAACCATATTCCTTCAGTGTAGTTGTTACTGCTTTTGTCTTTTAACCAGTTGCTCAGTATGCTTGCTGTTAGCTATACTCAGTGACTGCTGGCAGAATGGCCTCCCCCTCTTCACTGTTTCTACTTGGTGAAAAGCTGTCCTTTCAGTGATGGGGAGAGATTGGAAGCAGTAAGGCCCAAGAAATATAGAGTGCTAGATAAAATTTAAAATCGGTGGGTGGGAGAGACACCATATGGTTATGCAAACAGACTCTCATGCATGAGGCTCTGACATCCAGGGCTCAATCCCCCAACTGCCATAAACCAGAGCTGAACAGTGCTCTGGTTAAAAATAAATAAATAAAATAAAATAAAGCTGTTTGTCTATAAATACAAACATTTCCACCAAAAATTAGTTTTTAAAATAGTTTATTTTCTTCTTGTCATTCTTTGAAAAGTAGTGGCTTTAGCAGCACAACTACTGGTATCAACAACATGAAATCTACTTCCTTTTGAGTAGTGAACTTGACTCACTTTTATTAGTTATATAACTTAGTGTGCTATTTTTCTCATGTTCTTAGGATGTCTGGAAAAGACACTTATTTCTTTGGAGGGAAAGATTCAGTAGTGGACACATGCTTATTTTTCTTAATTTTTTTTTTTCTTTTCCTTACTAGCTGATTTAGAGTTGTTGGCCAGATAGAACAAACAATGTTTGAGAGGGATCATGAAGAGAGAGAGAGACCCACACTGCTCTTTGAGCAGTTCACAGAATTGCCATTTGTAAATAGTTGTCAGTAGTGAAAAAGTGGATAAAGAAATGACAGTTTGGAAAGTTTTGATACAAGAGGAAAAAGCATGGTCTGGAAGGGTGTGCATGTTATGCCTGCAAACAGCAAAGTGTTCGCTAATGAAGAAAATCTAAATGTTTACAGTACTATAAAGAAAGCAAGACTACAGTTGTTTTTCTGGCTTTTACTTCCTTTTCTTTTCAACTTTGATGATGGGACTGTAATTAAAATAATAATTGAAGCTAATTTAAATGGGAACTTTGTAGATTTGTGTGTGGTTTTGAGATGGTTTAAAATAAAGTTTCCATAGGCAAATCATAGAACAGGACTAATCATGAAAGATTTTGTTAAAAATGTTCTTTTAAAGATTCCTGGTAAACTGAGGATAGTCATCAGTTTAGAGGATAGTCATCAGAGGACATTTCTGAGTTGACTTTTTTTCTGGCCACCATGGTTCCTGCTGGGGCTTGATGCCTGCATGACAACTCCACCATTCCCAGCAACCTGTTTTTTTATTTTTCCTTTGATAGAGAAGAGGTAGAGACAGAAGAGACACTTGCTTCGCATCCAGGGAAGGTCCTTCTAGGCAGATGGGGATGAAAACTTGAACCTAGGTTCTTGCTCATAGTCATGTGTTTGCTTTCCTGGGTGGAACCTCCTCTCGCCCCACCCCACCCCACAGGGTGATGTTTAACATTTGTACGAGGTAGATTCTCAGGTCAGTTTCAGACCCTTAGACGAGACCCAGCATCTGATTTGTCAGCCTCCTGGGAAAGGCCAGCCAGTTCAGTGCTGTCCAGTGCAAAGCGCTTACGCATGTGCGTGTGTGTGTGTTGTGTGTGCGCGTGTGCGTGCGTGTGTAAACCATTTTGCTCTCAAATCTCCGATTGGATTTCTGAAAGTTATTTTTAAAGATATCACCACTGTGTATTTTAAAGCAGAAAGTAAGCTCTAGCCCTACTAACCAGAAATTATACTTTTGACTCCATCAGCCCGAGAGAGCCCCACCGTGAAAATGAATTTTGGGTCAGACTTCATTTTCTGTGATTACCTGTCTCAAGTTACCTTGACTGGAATCTGCTCTTCACAGCAAAGGGCACTGTTGGCTTTTCGTTTTGTTTTTTGGTTTGTCTTTGACTAAATGCATATCTTTTGTAGTGAGCAATAGTGGTCTGGCTTATCCAGAAGTCACTCATGCTTGGCTTCGGGATTTTTTATTTTGGCTTTGCCTTAGGGATGTGCATGTGCCTGACTGGAGCCTCACAGCACCACAGTGAACACTTGTCTGACTCCATCATCCTGATCTCCACACCCTCAGCAGTGTGTGTCACCTCTGACATAAGTCACAGCTCCAGCGAGTGGAGTAAATGCATTGCTGCTGCTTTTCCAAAGCTGCTAGAGTGAACAGGGGGCCAGTGGATCCCAGGCACACTCAGATCAATTAATTCACCATTGCTGAGACCTCCAAAAGCTCATGGTACAGATAACGTGCCATTGTTTCACAGGCTAGGTCTGAGTCCACCCCCTGCTGTTCCTTCTTACAAAGTGTCTTCATGCTTTAGTGCATGCGCCTTGTGATATTACCTTTTGTGCAGAAGCTACAGCCATAAAGTTAGCCAGGAAGGCAGGTGATAAAAAGCCTCACGTCTGCCAAAGTGATGCTCTGTAGCCAGAAAAGAGATGTTGGAAATAGCTGAAAAGTATAGAATATGGTCAAAGCTTAAACCCTTGGGCTTGAGTAAGCCAGTCAGCCATTTATAATGGAAATGACAGCAACAAAAAAGAGTGAGTGAAACTGTTACAGTGATAGCTTTGGTCAAGGAGAAATGTACTCATCAGATGGGAACAAAGACACAAGAGAACTTGAGAAGTAACAGCTAGCAAAGACAGTGGCCTGACAGGTGAAGGATGAGTTGAGGAAAAATTTCAAATGTTTTGTCTTTGCCAAATAAGTGAATGGAGAGGCTGCAGCAGCTTACCCTGCATTGCTCCAGGAACCCAGATGAAGAAACTCAGCAAGGTTCGGAAGGGCAGAGGCTCTCTGAGGACATAATTGTAATGAATCCCATATGTAAAGAAGATAACCTCTGTAAGTACACAGCCCAAGGAATGTCAGGTACAGGGGTCATTTTGATGGTGATGGAAAGCTACTTTCTGAGAAAGGGACCTGGCTCCTTGTGGAAAAGGAAGGAGTGAGGAGGGGAGAGCGAGAGGCATCTCCTGCTAGAGCTTCACAGCCATCTCTTTCATCTTCTCCACAACTACCTTCACTTGCTGCTTTGGTCGGGGCTAATCAACCAAATGCTGATGATCCTCCCAAGTCAAACCAGCATCGATTAGTTAGTACTGCAGCTCAGCGGGTCTTGTATTTTGGTTTCCAGACCTGTCACATCAGCAAAATCTCAGACAGTTTACCCCATCTCTGAATCAGAACGAGATACTGGGTAGTGGAGCCTTGAAGCTTGTCTTCACACGTTTTCTAGGGTTTTCATGGAAGTGAATATTTGAGGTCCTCTGCTGTACCTTGTCTCATTCAACATACCCTTTCAGCGCTGTAGTTTGGTGAAGGCTGTCATGTATCAGTGGTCACAGCATGCTATGGCTATCTTCATGTGAGTAGCATGTATGTATGTGAACAGTACATGTCACTGGCTGTACACCGTGCACAGTCACAGTCATCTTCTCCATTCCTTTGACTTTTCCGATCTTTAAAGTTTATGACTCACTTTACCATAGTTTATGTTAGTTTGCCTGGAGGGAATTTTTCCCCCTTTTAAATGACATTGGCTCTGTATTTACACAGCCTTTGAAAGTAGGAAGGTATGACTATAAGGGAAAGTCTAAGTCTGGTGGTATTCAGAAATGTAGAGATTAGGGAAAGGTTCAGGGCATGAGAGTCTCAGGGATGAGGGTCTATGGTGATTTGGGAGCTATAAATAAACCCAATAAATTGAGTGGCTGTCAGCGAGAAGCAAGATTTACTGGGCAGTTGACTTTATACATTTTGATCAGGTGCATAAATTAACCCTCTCCAAATCTATTTAGCAGCTGGTTGTCATTTCCATTAGCTAAAAGCAGCTAGTCTTAAATCTGTCTGGAAGCTCTTGCCAACACGCCTTACCGAGTTTATTTAGCTTTTCAGCTCTGAGACAAAATTCCCGGGTTGTTGCTGAGTGCTCTGGTCTCTAGATCATATTGGAGGGCAGTTTAAAATCCTCCTGCCAGCTCTTGAAATGACCCTTGACAGGTAATTGAATTTAGTCTTTCTATCACTGGAGGTGATCAGGAAGGATTTAGGGATTTATATGCAATAAAAAACATGCTTTAGAATTTTATCAGTCTAAGCTCAAAAGGTAGAGAAGGTGAGATGAGAACTGAGTGGTTTCACTCCTGACCATTTCAGCTCTAGGCACAAAGTCTTGTAAATAATTTTGTAGATTATTTTAGAGGAAAATGGAAGTTACTGTAACATGGTCAGGTGATTAGAAGTGAGGAGGCCAGCATAGTAAAGTTGTATCCCTTACTGCTCCCCAGTGTAGTGGCTTAACACGCGCATACGCACGCCTGTTATATCAGGGCTTCTTTGAGTCAGGCATTGAAGCATACTTTAGCTGAGAAGTTCCAGCTGGCGTTTAGGAAGTTTGCAGTAACCTTGTCCCAAGGGGCAGCTGGGTTGACCAAGACTAGACCATCCACATCCAACATGGCCGCTGTTGGCAGGAAGTTGCACTTCCTCACCATGTTGGCTTTTGCATAGAGTTCTTGTGTACCTGCAGCTGAAGAGCAGTCCGTCTCTATTCAGGGGAGGTCGTAGCTTCAGGAGGGACGCACATGGAGCAGCGAGGAAGGAAGGGAACACCCACCTGCCCACCATCCAGATCAGCTGAATCAACCCTGGTGAGCAGTGGGGTGACATATGTCTTGAATGATAAAGCTGTGAGCACAGGGATGCATATCTCCCTTCATGGCAGTGTCTTCATGTCTGGAGGGGAACTTGATTTGATAAAATATTTCTATGAGAAACATAGTCCATAGTGATTTTAATAGTGAAAATCTAACATACTACTTTGTAAGATTAAGAGAAAGGGAAGAATGTTCACACTAATTCTATTCAGTATGGTATGGAATTTTCTTTTTCTTTTTTTTTCCCTTTTGTTGCCCTTGTTGTTTGTTGTTGTTATTATTATTGTTGTTGTTGGATATGACAGAGAGAAATCGAGAGAGGAAGGGAAGACAAAGAGGAAGAGAAAGATAGACACCTGCAGACCTGCTTTCAGCTCTGTAAAGTGAATCCCTTACAGGTGGGGAAGCAGGGGCTCAAACCGGAATCCTGATACTTTTGTGTTTCCTGCCATGTGCACTTAACTCGCTGTGCCACTGCCTGGCTCCTGATATGGAATTTTCTAATTAGTGCAGCACAAAAGGAAGGAAAGGGAAGGAAGGAGGGAGGGAGGGAGGGAGGGAGAGAGGGAGAGAGAGAGAGAGAGAGAGACAAAGAGAGAGAGACAGAGAGAGAGAAAGAGAGAGAGAGAGAGAGAAAGACACCCAGATTCCTGTCCACAGAGTACTCATGCTTCCAATTTCAAGACTTACTGTGAAGATTCAGTTATTGTGTGTGTTAGTGGTTAAAGAGATAGAATTGATGAGTGGAACAAGAATATTTGAGAAACTGACCCACCCAACTACAGACAATAAAGTTGATACAGGTATCAACACAGTTTAATGGGTATGGATAATCTTTTCAACAAATTGTCCTGGGGACAATCATTTACCAGAATTATATGCTTAATATGGCCCCCAGGTCAGATGAGCGGGGTTTACTGTTAATGGTATTTATATACTTTTCCCACATTTGGGAGCTACTCTCTTCCCTGGTTCAGCTTTCTAGTCTTGTTTCTAACTCTGACAACATCTCCCCAGACAATAACTAGGGTCTACCTGCATGTTAGCTGTCGGGCTCAGGCAAATATTAGTAAAGTCATGGGCCCCTTGGAATATACCTAAAAATGGAGATCTCAAATCTCAACTCCTCTATTCTTACTTTTAGGTTCCTGGTTATTAAACAGTTTGCTCTGCTTTTATATCTTAATGCTATTTCAGTCACCAAGTTGCAGATGCTACCATGACACCAACATGAATTCCCTGGGCAGATGACCTCACCAAAGAGTCCTAGAACCCCACCTCTCCAGAGCACTCCCCCACTAGGGAAAGACAGAAACAGGCTGGGAGTATAGATCAACCTGCCAACACCCATGTCCACAAGAGAAACAATGACAGAAGCCAGACCTTCCACCTTCTGCACCCCATAATGATCCTGGGTCCATACTCCCAGAGGGATAAAGAATAGGGAAGCTTCCAGTGGAGGGGATGGGATACGGAACTCTGGTGGTGGGAATTGTGTGGAATTGTACCCCTCTTATCCAACGGTCTTGTCATTCATAATTAAATTAATTTAAAAAAAAACAACAAAGACAAAATAAGCAAATTCCAAACTACTTATTTCTTACTGCATACAAAAATTAACTTAAAGTTAATCAAGTAGACTTAAATGTAAAAATAAACTATTTCTTTTTTTAATAGATACTCTTTTTTAAAATTTTTTATTTGTTATTGGATAGAGACAGAGAAACTGAGAGAGAAAGGTGAGATAGAGAGGAAGAGAGACACCTGCAAACTTGCTTCACCACCTGTGAAGCAACTCCCCTGCAGGTGGGGAGCCGGGGGCTTGAACTGGGATCCTAACCGGTCCTTGTGCTTTGCGCCATGTGCGCTTAACCCGCTGCGCTACCGCCCAACTCCCTAAACTATAATTTCTAAAAGAAAATTTTAGTGACAAAATATATAACACAAAAGTACTAATTAGAAAAGAAAATCCAATAATTGGATTTAATGAAAATGGAAACTTTCACTTTCCCTAAGCAAGCTAGGCTAGAGGGAGGGAGTATTTACAAGTCCCATATCTAACAAGGAACTAGAATTCAGAATGTTTGGAAAAAGAAATAAGCCCAGTTAAAAGTGTCTTTTGCAGAGAAGCCATGTGGTTCACAAATAAACTCTTGGGATGCTCTGCACAATTAGTCATTTGGGGGAAATGCAAGTCAAGTCTATAAGGAGACCCCACATCATACTTAACAAGGATGGCTAAAAGTATAAATATGTAAATAAAGTAGCTGGAACTTCCGCACTGCTGATGGGACTCTGACATGGACAACCACACCAACTCCAGTTCTGCATATTTATCCAAGAAAGAGCAAAGCATATGCCCACTCAGAAATATATATATACATATCAGGAACAGCCCCAATATACATATACACATAGATATACATATGTATGTACTTATATCTGCACACATTGTATATACACATATCAGGAACAGCCCAAATGCCCCATCAGCAGATGACTGGTAACACAAACTGATAGATTCATACATTGGAATACTGCTCAGCAATAAAAAAAAAAAAGGCACTAGCTCTTGGCACACTCAGCAACATTAACAAAAAGTGACAGAACGCAGAAGGCACTGCTGGGCGTGGGAGGCTCCAGTCAGGGCTGCGGGCCCCTGTGCTCACTTCCCAGCAGTGATGTTCTAGGTGTCTGCTTGTCAGATGGTGCAAGGTCACTGGATGTCGTTCCACCTCACGAAGGCTTACATTTCTGTCACAGAAAGCTTATTGCAAAAAATAAAAATAAATAAAAAAGAGCAATTCAGAAAGAAATTATTTGGCTCTTTTAAATGTTTAAGCTATTCTTGATGTGAAAAAAAAAAACAAATAAAAAAAGGCAAGTAAAATATATTGTGTTAGTTTTCTTGAAGTTTTACTTTTCAAACAAGCTCGTTTTTTTTTTTTAAACTGGTTAAGTGTGCCAATACAATGTGCTTCTTCAAATACCGTGTAAATAAGATGCATTTTCTTTTTTGGTGATAGCTATTGTAGTTAACTGTCAGTAAAATACTCAACTAGCTTACTTTCTTGGAATATTATTTCCATTCACTTGATAGCATAGGGACACCTCCGTTTGTTTGTTTGTTTTTAACTAGATCTGTGAGTGTTGTTTTTAGCTCATCCTCACATGTATGTTACCTTCTTTTATTTTCTCTGTCTTTGCCTTACCTCTTTGCCTCTCTGGCTACTTTTTTTTTTTTTTTTTGGTCTTCTGCATAATACTGCCTATTTTGCGAGGCTCCACCTACACAGTAAACTGCCCAGATGTCTGTCTTTCCCTCCCTCCCTTCCTTCTTTTCATTAGTGATTTACAAAATTATGAGATAACAGGGGTATAATTCCACACCATTCCTACCACCAGAGTTCTGTGTCCTTATTCCCTCCAATAGAAACTGCACTAGTTCTCCCAAGGTTACAGATATGTGTTGACTATCATTACTATAACTACATATATATATATATATATCACATTATTTCTGTGGTCCTGTCTTCTCTTCCTTTGTAAGTTACACCAACACCTATTTTTACTTCCTTTTTTCCTCTCTCTGGGTCTTTATGGAGTTGGAGTTCAGAGTCCTTTGGTCATCTTCCCCTAATATTTCTCTCCCTCTAGGAGTATGGATGAGAATTCTTTTCTCCTTCCTTGTTCTTTTTTTTGTAGTTTTGAATTGACTTTTTATTCTTTATTGGGGGATTAATGTTTTGCAGTCACTAGTAAATACAGTAGTTTGTACACGCATAACATTTCTCAGTTTTCCGTATAACAATACAATCCCCACTAGGTCCTCTGTCATCCTTTTCCAGGACCTGTACTCTCCCGCCCCCCACCCCCACCCCAGAGTCTTTTACTTTGGTGCAGTACACCAACTCCAGTCTAGGTTCTGCTTAGTGTTTTCTCTTCTGGTCTTGTTGTTCAACTTCTGCTGTGAATGAGATCATCCCTTATTCATCCTTCTGTTTCTGACTTACTTTACTTAACGCGATTTATTCAGGCTCCTTCCAAGTTGGGCCGAAAACAGTGAAATCACCAATTTTAATAGCTGGGTAGTATTCTATTGTGTGTATATATACCACAACTTGCTCAGCCACTCATCTGTTGGGCAGGTGGGTTACTTCCAGGTTTTGGCTATTACAAATTGTGCTGCTATGAACATGGGTATACACGAATCTTTTTCGATGGATGTGTTGGGTTCCTTAGGATATATGCCCAGGAGAGGAACTGCAGGGTCATAGGGCAGGTCCATTTCTAGCCTTCTGAGAGTTCTCCAGACTGTTCTCCACAGGGGTTGGAGAGCAGTGCAGGAGGGTTCCTTTGTCCCCACAACCTAATATTTATTGCTGCTGGATCAGAATTCTTTTGGGGGGTTCAGATGGTGGGAGTTGTAAGTACTGTAACTGCTTCTCTGCTGGACATGGGCATTGACAGGTTGATCTACAGCCCCCAGCCTGTTTTCTGTCTTTCCCTAGTGGGATAGGGCTCTGGAGAGGTGAGTTTTCTGGGACAAATTAGTGAGATCATCTGCCCAGGGAAGTCAGGATGGAATTAGTAGCATCTGCAACTTGGTGGCTGAAAGGTGGTATGATATAAAACAAGACAAGAAAATAGATAAATAAAATAAAATTCAACAGTAAACAGGAACCAGAAAGTAAGAATTAAAGCAGATCTTAGGGTGGAGAGATTAGGAAGTCTATTTTAGTTATGTTCTTAGGAGCCCATGACTTTAGTAGCTGTTTTTGTTTGAGCTTGGTAGCTGACATGCAGGTGGACTGAAAACACTGTCTGGGAAGGTAGAGTCAGAGTTGAGACTAGGCCTAGAAAGCCACGTCCTCAGATGCCTTTCATCAGTACTCCAGCTGAAGCAATGGCAGCATGATGCGACCCTCTCTCGGGTCCCCACTTTTCTGTTGGGCCTGCCTGCATCTCACTATTACAGCATAAAGACAAAAATGCGGGGCCTGTTTTTTGGTTATTTTCTCATGAGGGATTGCTTTTATGCTATAGAAATGACCTGCTTAAGATATCCACAACATGGGGGGGGGGGAAGGACACCCACAACATGGTTAACCTTAATATTGTTAAGTTCACATCCAGCCCAGGATCTTTCATATCACTTGTGATGCCAGTGAAGTTGTTCAAGTACCAACAGTATATCGGACGTGGGACAAATTACAAGCCTTGCCCAGCGCTCTTGTAATAGAAGTGAATTCCGCTATAGGAGAAGTTAATCATCACCTGCTGTTTTCCTGTGCTTGCTTATGATCTGTGAAGATGGAGAGAATAGCCCTTCCAGTGATCATATATATATATATATATATATATATATATATATATATATATATATATATATATATGTTTTTTAATAAAATGGAAATATTGACAAGACCATAGGATAAGAGGGGTACAGCTTCACACAGTTCCCACCACCAGAGCTCCATATCCTCTCCCTTCCCTTGATAGCTTTCCTGTTCTTCATCCGTCTGGGGATAAAGTGATCTACCATCTTTTACTGCCTTGTGGAGAGTCAGATGAAGCCATCGCCACATTTGATGCCTCAGCATGTGTCATCACATTTTTCAGATGCTTCTAAATGTGACTCAAGATGTAAAAGTGACTGACACTTAGAGGGAGGATGAATCAAGGAAACTGAATTCCTGAATGTAAGGAATACATTTGTTAGGAGATAAGATGACTTGGGGAAATTAACTTCATGGCATTTTTGTTTTTGTTTTAGGCCACAAAATATTTAAATCTTTGAGTGGTAGTTGCTGAAATGAATCAGGCTTTACTTGCCAAGTTCCAGATTTGTAGAACTGTTATAATTCTCTCAAGGACACAAGTCAAGGGATTCTGTTAAATGTGCACATCTCATTTTGAAAAATGCTGCCTTAATTATTGGGGTATGGAGAATGTTTTCTTGATGTCTGCAGCCTAACAAATAGTGGGGATTTCAAGGTCTTTATTCCTCCTTTTATATAATTTTAGAAATACATATTTTTATTTCATTATATGTATGTAATTATATTATATTAATTATATTATATTATATTATATTATATTATATTATATTATATTATATTATATTATATTATATTATATTATATTATATTATATGAGGAGGACAGTGGGAGGGAGGGAGGGAGAGAGCGAGCAAGTGTGCTAACCAGAACACCATGCTGGTACATACAGCATATGGCTCCAGGGAAGGATGAAAAGTGAGTAAAAATTATCAGTATTGTGTGGGAGAGAAGTTTTAAGGCCTTAGTGTGATAACTTAGCATATTGTTCTTGTTTTAGGAGAGGCCATCACCACTGGAACCTGTGTCTGTTTTTTTAATAAATGATTATAGATCAGCTTGTCTACTTTTGATAAGCCAGCTAGAGTCTGTTTTAAATCATCCCCTGTTGTGGTCAGCAGGAAATATATGTGTTTTTTTTTTCTTGTCTTTTTTTTAAAAATTTATTTATAAAAAGGAAACACTGACAAAAACCATAGGATAAGAGGGGTACAACTCCACACAATTCCCACCACCAGAACTCCGTGTCCCATCCCCTCCCCTGATAGCTTTCCTATTCTTGAACCCTCTGGGAGTATGGACCCAGGGTCATTATGGGGTGCAGAAGGTGGAAGGTCTGGCTTCTGTAATTGCTTTCCTCCTGAACATGGGCATTGGCAGGTCAATCCACACTCCCAGCCTGTCTCTCTCTTTCCCTAGTGGGGCAGGGTTCTGGGGAATTGGGGCTCCAGGACACATTGGTGGGGTTGTCTGCCCAGGGAAGTCAGGTTGGCATAATGGTAGCATCTGGAACCTGGTGGCTGAAAAAAGAGTTAATATATAGAGCCAAACAAATTGTTGACTAATCATGAACCCAGAGGCTGGAATAGTACAGATGAAGAGTTGTGGGGGGGGGGTGTATCTCTGTTTTATAGATAGTTAGTAGTCCTATTTTAGTTGTATTCCAAAGAGCTCATGACTATACTAGTTTTTTTTTCTCCCCTGAGCCTGACATCTGATATGCAGGTGGATTCAAGTTATTGTCTAGGGAGATGATGTCATGGCTGGAAAAAGGACCAGAAAGCTGGGAGGAGAGTAGCTCCCAAATATGGGAAAGGTGTATAAATATTGTTGACTGTAAACCCCATCAATTTAATGTGATCTGGGGCCCATATCAGCTTAAGAGCCTATGTGACCTCTGCATCCCTGTAGATCTGAGCTCACATTCTGTGGTCATGAGTAGATATGTTCCAAGCTGCCCCAATTTCAGGACCCATCTTCCTCAGGTAGAAGATAGAGTATGTTGTCCATCCTCCCTTTGGAGAATGGAACATTCTCTACCATTGTTCATCCAAGTTGACGGCAAGGTCCTATGTGAGGCCCACAAAGGGGTCTATTTTGTTGTTCCTGATAGAGAAGACAGGTAACAATGGAGAGAGGGATTTATTCGAGGTCTAGCACCATCATGTCTGTTTGGGAATCTCAGGACTCCCCAAATAGGGCCCCAGCTGATGGGGTGGCCTGATAGAGACTAAAGAGACGTTAAAGTATGCCAGTCTCTTGCCCTTATTCAGCTTTTGCAGTTCTTGCTTTGCTGAGGTTAGCTTTGGAGTGAGTGAGAGAACTGTAATAGGAAGTAGGTGAGGAGGGTATCTAAGTCTAATTAGATACTATTTCATTAGGAACTTTATACTGACTCACTGCAGACTATTGTGTACTTTTCCTTTCAGGTATACATTTTGCCCTAGTTTATGGATATGCTCTATCTCACGGGACCTGGTCTATATCTAGGTTTGGGATTTTATTAGGAAGTAACCGCCTAGAATGGAATTAGAGAATACTATGAAAGGAAAGGTTTCACCCAAGTAATGAAGCTGAAGGGTTGTCATTCCATACCTGAGTGAGGGAAGTATAATAGGAAGTAGGTGAGGAGGGTATCTAAGTAGACACTATTTCATTATGAACTTTATGGTGTCTTTTTAGGTCTTTCTGCTTGTTTGCTGCATATAGGGAGAACAGAAGCAAATGGTGGCACTACTCTATAAGACACAGCTATATACAGATAGTGTCATAAATTATGGTGATGTATATGATACAGCAAATCCTAACAAAGGAATTTTCAAAGTTAACCCAATTGCCAAATAATGTGATTACAGCAATAACTATCTGTTGCCTTCTTAAACCCTAAGGTAGCAGGAGCCTCCCGCTTCCTCTATAAAACCTATATTTCCCCCAGTCCTGGAACCTCTAGGGTGGGGCTCACTTTCCTGCATGCCTCTCCCAATTCATACCAAATGATACTGCATCTGCTGATCCCAACCTAATCAGTGCAACAAAATACGTGCTTTTAAGCCTATCCATCATTACTTCTGGATCATGTAAGAAATGCCTTAAACCTCTAAGAGATTCAAGTAACACTTTAAAAATAAAAGCTAGACCAGTCAGTCGAGCTTGAAACTGGCAGTGCAGGGGTCAGTAGGAATTCCCCAAACTCAAGAGGTCTTAGGGGCCTTCCTTGGAATAAGGAAACTGGCCCCAGGGGAAGATGCAACGGGCACTTTTATAGGTATCATGCTATTTTCTCTCCTTACTCCCCAGCATCCACTTGGTGCCTGGACTCAAAAAGGTGTGTCTGATCTGGAACACCTGGATGGGAAGGGAGCTGAGAGCAAGGCCAGGGGGTTGTGATTCAGTCTGGGGACTCAGGGCTTTCCAAAGCCATTAGGGTCCAGGCCTGCGAAAGGTTCGTGGGAGACTTCTCAACTCAGTCATAGAAAGCCAGTTTTTGTTGCTGCTTCTGTGGATCCCTTCTGGCCTACATCCAGTCTGTCTGGTCATTTTTTCTGGCTCTTTCTGTAGGATTTATGTGGGATTGGAAAACTGAAGAGCTGTTCTGTATGTACCCCTGTCGTCTTTTTCCTCAAGTCTCTCAGATATTCTGAAATGTGACAGATTAACAAGTGCCCTTACCCCTGTCTGACTGGTCAAATGCTTGTTTCTTTATATCCACTTGGTCTATAGAAAGATGCCTGTGTGTGTGTGTGTGTGTGTGTGTGTGTGTGTGTGTGTATGTCCTGTGTATTTACATCAGATGCCTGGTTAAAGAATGTTAGTTTATTCTAGTCTTGGGAAGTGGGCTGCAGACATTGAACTGACTATTGGTTATTATTTTTCGACTTACGTGTTTACCTTTCATTTTTCCTGTGATGATTTTTCTCTCCTGCATTGGGAGTCTGTCATGTAAAGAGTAGCTCTAAGATTGGACGTCTGCACACCATCCTGAATGTACATGAACCTGGGCAGCCTCTGGCAAGTCATACCTGTTTAGGGCAGCCTCCTGGCCTTCTTCCTGATGGTGGAAGCATTCCTGCTTGTCTGAGAGACAGGAAGCTTGGTGGCCCTCCACCCCGAGCCTAGCTGGCTACTCGCACGCTGGGCACCAGGGTGAATGACTGAACTCCCTTAGACTTCATCAGGGGCCATCCTCAGAAAACTTATGTCATGTACAGCTTTTATTTCATAAAACTTTCTGATACGCTGAGAAAAAAGAGGAAGAAGAGAAATTCAAACTGCTGGCCTTGATAGCTAACAGTCCTGCCCAAACATATTACTGGAGGGGTTCTAACACTCCTTGAATCTTCTGAGGTGTGTTTTCACTGCAGCTGACCTTCCTGCTTCCTTCTGCAGGTTTTGGGCCTCTTCCCGAACTACTTGGCATTTGTGTTATATTTTAATATATGTGAGAAGAGATCTTCTCTTAAATTTGCTTCTTCTGCTAGCCTTTCCCTACTAGAAAAATTCTAAAGTAAGCACAAGTAAACACTCTAGTACAGGTCTATTTGAGGACTTGGATTCCTCAATAATTCATATCTGAGTGTGGACTTCATTGCTTCTGTCTCATGTCTTCTTGGTGAGTTCCAAGCTCCATAGTACCCAGTCCTTCTTAGCTTGATACTGAGTTTATTTTTGAGGACAGTGGCCTATGGCATACAGTGGTATATTACCAGAAAGTGCTTTTCCTTTTTTAAATGTATCAGTCATAAGTATCACCATATAGGTGGTAGCTCACTTGCAAGAGTCCACATTTCACCATGCAAGGTTCTAGCCCTGGTCCCCACCTGCAGGGCAGAAGCTTTATGGGTATTGGAGAAGAGCTGCGCATGTCTCTCCCTCTCTATCTGTGTCTCTCACCATCTGTTCCTCTCTCCCCAAAGAAAAAGTGTCACCAGAAATGGTGGAATTGTGCAGGCACTGAGCCCCAACAGTAAACCTGGTATCAAAAAAGGAAGTAATTATACATCAAATAACTAACTTTAGAAGAATTTTAGGTTGCTAGTTTTATTAAAAATGCTTCATTTCTTTAAAGATGTTAACTCTTGAATGTTACTTTCTTACTACAAACTAAACCCCAGTAATATTTTCTCTTTGTGTAAGGAACCCTAGCCATTCATAAACATCTTGAAGTTGTTTATTTTTAAATGTAAGATCAAATTATAAATGATATGGGGGGGGATGGTATAAAGGTTATACAGAGAGAGAGTCTCATGCTTGAGGCTCCAAAGTTCCAGGTTCGACCCAACCCCACCATAAACTAGAGCTGAGTAGTGTTCTGGTAAAGGAAAGGAAAGGAAAGGAAAGGAAAGGAAAGGAAAGGAAAGGAAAGGAAAGGAAAGGAAAGGAAAGGAAAGGAAAGGAAAGGAAAGGAAAGGAAAGGAAAGGAAAGGGATATAGAAGATAATTCAACTTGGATTACAGCAGCTGGGTTTCTTCGTTGTCTTTTAAGGAAACGACTCTTCTGTACCTAGGACTAAAATGTGCAGGTGGAGAGAGGGTGTTATTGTTGTTATAGTTGCATTATTGCATGCTTTATATCTTCACAGTAGTTGATAAGGTTGTTTCCCTAGCTTACTCACATTGTCCAAAGAATTTGCCTGACCTGTTGGTAAGCAAGAAGACTGTCATTTCTTTAGGACTGAAAAGTTTGCTTGTGTTCATTTCAGGAAAACCCCACAGCACCAACAGCTCAGAACGGATCCAGCTCTCAGGGATGTATAACGTTCGGAAAGGCAAAATGCAGCTGCCCGTGAACCGGTGGACCAGACGCCAGGTCATTCTGTGTGGCACCTGCCTCATAGTATCGTCTGTGAAAGACAGCCTGACCGGAAAGATGCATGTTCTGCCACTGATCGGTGGAAAAGTAAGTCCAGCACAAGCGAAGTCAGCAGGTCCCTGACATTCCTGAGCCTCTGGTTTTGGCCATTGCTGTAAGGAGGGCGGATGCTTTTTCACTCACCTGAGGTCCTAACCCAGTGCCTGTTGGCTCCATCTGGGGGTATTGCTTGGTGGAGCTGTGAAAGATAATTTCACTGGCTCGTGTGTTGTCTTTGTTCCATCAGTACATGAAGCGAAGCCACCAGGCTGACAGGGCAGCCAGAGTCTTACTGTTGCTTTGGGGTTTGGAGACCTTGCTCTCTCCGGCAGCCTCTGTATAAGTGAAGAATCATGACCCTTAGGTCCGTGACCTCAGGAACTCTCCAGCATGCTTCTCAGAGGGTGGGTGTCCTAAGTCTTTGATCCCACTATCTCCAGAGTTGTGCTCGGCGACCAGTGAGGTTGCATTTTTAGCTTGTGGCTAATCATAAAGTTTTGAACCTAAAACTCTGTTAATTTCAGAGAAAAACTGCATATAGGAAACACATACTCCTGACCTGACTGGTGACTTTCCTCTAAGTCAGTTAACTATGCTGTCCCTAGCATTTGTGAAACAGAAAGAAGCTGATGGCTTGGGAAAATGTTAGGTTTTTTTCTTTGCCAGATTTATTTATAAACCAAGTGTTGGTAAGGGGTATCATTATCATAATTATATGTCAGCATTTCCTGATTTCCAAAAGCTATGATAATCTGTTAATAAATGGGAAGGCGAATTTGGATGAAGAAATGGGTTTTTAGAAATCATAGCTCTATTAAACAAACATCATTTTTACCCACTCCCCTGCTCCCCCCAGGGGCAGAAGAAAGGGAGGCAGGACCTGGAGAATATAAAGGGAGGAAAACGAAGAAACCAGCTTTTCCAAAAGTTCCAATTGCTTGATCTGCTTATTCCAGGCATTAGAAATGCAGAAGGTTAGACTGGATGCCTGCAGTAAACAGATAGTTTTGTTGTTATCTGCTGTGCGTTCAGTTCACTCTGTACCGGTGGTCTCACTGCTGTCCTGACAGGGTCTATGAGGCATCAGTAAAACAGCCAAAACAAAAAGAAAAGCATCTTCTAAAAAAGGAAGTTTTATTATTTGGCCAAAGGAGAGAAGTTTATGCTCT
Source organism: Erinaceus europaeus (assembly GCF_950295315.1). Taxonomy (NCBI): domain Eukaryota; kingdom Metazoa; phylum Chordata; class Mammalia; order Eulipotyphla; family Erinaceidae; genus Erinaceus; species Erinaceus europaeus. The sequence goes on from NC_080176.1 coordinate 77,832,768, forward strand.
GGAGGGAAAAACAACAACCACAAAAAACCAAAACCCAGAGAACAACTACCTTTCCTGAGCTGGCTGAGGGCCAGTTTATACAGGCTGCTTTCTGCTTTAGAGACACAGCCGGGACAGTAAGGCCCCCACTGGTTTCCTACCAGAAGAGGGGGTGGGGAGGAAGGTGATGTGTCTGCCTAGGTTGTGAGCCAGGCCCCCAGAGGGGTGAGGCTGGGAGTGAGGTAGCCTCTCACGTGGCAGTCACGCCTTGGGGCTCTGATTCAAGAAGTATCTTCAGGAAGATTCAGCCAGAAGGCTAGGTCCTTGGAGAAATCTTCATTCGTAGACTTGAACTAGTCTTTCCTTACAAGAAATTCGTCAGGGCCTGGGTGATGGCGCACCTGGTTGAGCGTACATGTAGCAATGTGCAAGGACCTGAGTTCAAGCCCCCAGTCCCCACCTGCAGGGGGAAAGCTTTGCAAGTGGTGAAGCAGTGTTGCAGGTGTCTCTCTGTCTCTCTCCCATATCTACCACCCCATTCCCTCTCAATTTCTGGCTGTCTCTATCCAATAAATAAATAAAGATATTTAAAAAAAATTTTAAAGGATAAAATATTAAAAAAAAGAAATTAGTTCACCTCAGGTTTATTCTCCTATGCTGTTAAATTTAGTATTAAGAAGACCAGTTCTTGGTCATTGAAAAAAAAAAAGATTTTTGGCTAGGCCACAAGGCATATTTCATTTGATCTATTTCACTTGATTACTACTGATTCTTAACTTTTGTCTGCTCATTGAGGAATTAGTCTTCCTCCCTTCCTTCCTTCCTTCCTTCCTCCCTCCCTCCCTCCCTCTCTCCCTCCCTCCCTCCCTCCTTTCCTTGCTTCCTTTCTCTTAAGGGATTTGACTTTTCAGTGCACTACTGGAAACTCAGTCCTCATTATTATTGCCCCAAGTTGTCATTATAAATGCCTTTTTTTTTTTTTAAAGATTAGAAGCCCTCTTACGTCAACAGTCTCTTCTCTGTGATGTTGGGTATTTGCATGGACAAATTACAAATTAAAGTAATTATTTATTAAATGTACCCTGAAGAGAAGCCACTTTGGTTAGTATCCCAGACTTGCAGTGTGTGTACTCGAGCAGGTGTGCTCCCGCCTGGCCCCAGCATCCCAGAATTGCCAAGGAAGGTGACCCACCTTCCCTGTCAGGCAGGAGCTTGTTATTTGCTTTCAGGTGGAACGAGGTAGACATAGCAACACCTACTCCAGAGAGGGGCAGAACCATCATGGGAGACTGGTGGATGGAGAGGGATACATTTAGTGAGGGACTTGGGGAGTTTTGTGAAGAAAGCCGCAGTAGTTATGGTGTAGTTTGAGGGGTGCCATTTGAAAGAGATGGCCAGAACAAGTATTGTGCTCTCAGAAGCAGAGGCAGAAAACCAGTGGAATGTTCCACCAAGGTCAGAAGCTCCAGCTAGAATTAGCATTTTCATTCAGGGCTAGAGACTTGTCCTGTTTCCCATGTCTGTTATTGGATGGACTCCTACCATTGAGTGAATTGAAAGTTAATAGCTTCCTTTTCTCACAGACAAACCTTGCAGAACCTGTTTTAAACTATGCCTTTAAAAATAATGGAGTAATTTGAAAAGCTTAGTCTTTTAAAGCCTGTTTACTGAGTTAGTATAAATGTTTGTTCTCTTTTTTAATTCTGTTTTAAAGGAAAAATCTGAGAATAAGTGGATTTTTTTTTTTTAAAAAAAGTGAGATACTGAATAGATTGGCTAAAACCTGACTAATTGTCATGATAATGAAAACTGAAGAGCCTGCAAGACAGCTTACCTGGAGCCTGGCTAGTGCACCTGCTTTGCCATCTGCACAGCCCAGGTTCCAGCCCCCCCCTGACTGCACTGGAGGAAGCTGCAGGCTCAGGCTGTCTTTGCCTCTCTCACTGCAGAGCAGCGGAACCCTAGCTGGGAGCAAACATACAAGCACTCTGACCTCACTTGAGCATGCTCACTAGTTCCACATTTCCAAATGTAGGAGTCCAGATAGGAAGTACTTAAAAATGCTCTTACATTTTAATTCCTGAAAAGACATTTGATTCATGCTGCAGTAATATTTATTTATCCTTCTGAGTTTATCATAGCTCTTAGATAACTTATCTTTTTTTATTATTTTTTTTTATTTAAGAAAGGATTAATGAACAAAAACATAAGGTAGGAGGGGTACAACTCCACACAATTCCCATCACCCAATCTCCATAACCCACCCCCTCCCATGATAGCTTTCCCATTCTCTAGTCCTCTGGGAGCATGGACCCAGGGTCGTTGAGGGTTGCAGAAGGTAGAAGGTCTGGCTTCTGTAATTGCTTCCCCGCTGAACATGGGCGTTGACTGGTCGGTCCATACTCCCAGTCTGCCTCTCTCTTTCCCTAGTAAGGTGTGTCTCTGGGGAAGCTGAGCTCCAGGACACATTGGTGGGGTCTTCAATCCAGGGAAGCCTGGCCAGCATCCTGGTGGCATCTGGAACCTGGTGATTGAAAAGAGAGTTAACATACAAAGCCAAACAATTTGGTGAGCAATCATGGATCCCAAGCTTGGAATAGTGGAGAGGAAGTGTTAGGGAGGTACTCACTGCAAACTCTAGTGTACTACTGCTTTCAGGTATATATTTTGCAGTAGTTTATGGATACGTGTGCACATAAGCTCTTTCTCACAGAAACTGGTGTATATCTAGGTTTTGGGACTTTGTTAGAAAGTGAAGCACCTGAGATGAGATTAGAGTGTACTATAAAAGGAAAGGTCTCACCCGAGTAATGAAGCTGAAGGGTTGTCATTCCACACGTGAAGTCTCTGGACACAGTCTGAGGTGAAGCATGTTGAGGTGGCAATCGTTGCGTTGGTTAGGTTGTGATCAGCGGATGCAATATTATTTGGTTTGGATTGGGAGATGCATACGGGAAAGTGGGCGCTATCCAAGGGTTCCAGGACTTGGGGAAGTAGGGGCTCTATAGTGGAGATGTGAGGTTCCTGTTGTCTTAGGGTTCAAAAAGACAATCGATAGTTAGTTATCATCACATTATTTGTTAATTGGGTTAACTTTGAAAAGTCCTTTTGTTATGGTTTGCTGTACAGTATCCAGTATCTTGTATATAGCTGTGTTACTTATCTTAATTCTTTAAATCATGATGCAGAATAAACTGTATCCAGTTTAGGGACTAAAGCATATAAGTGCTGATTCTTCAACCTATGTTCTTTCTGTTTGTCCTGCTTCCACCCCCCCTCAACCAATGACCCTTGTTCTACAATAGGAATTCATCATCTCCTTACCTTTTGAAATACATTTTAGCATGTAACTATGTTTTGGACAATTTTGATCCATTTAAAATGGTGTTACACTGTGTGTGGCCTTTTGTGATTGGACTTTTCTCCAAGTATTGCTGTTTCATAATAAGACTCCATGTTACTTGCTCTGTAGGGCTATTCTTTTTATACAGTATACCAGTCTGTACCTGTTTTAAATTTCAACAATTTCTTCTCTAATTTACCTACTGCCCTGCCTTCTACATTTTTGTCATCCACAATACTGCTGAAAAAGCTTTATGCTGCTCTACTTCCTGGTTTATAAGCAGTATTTCTTGAGTAGTAACTCTCAGCTGGAACTACATCTGGTAACATATGCTGCCATTTCCATTGTCACATGATTGAAGACTGAATGAATACTCAACATCTGCTGGTGTACGCTGGGCTTTGTTGTGGTAGCAGCAGATCTCAGTACTCCCTTCCCGTGTACCCCACCTCCCATCTCAGTGACGTCCTAACAGTTAGTTCTCACTCACACTGTATGTCCGCTGTGGGTTAGTGGCAGTTTCTTTTTTCACCTGACTACCCCAGAGACCTCTCTGGCCCAGTGGAGGCGGTTGTCACGCAGACTGTGTGGATCATGAGGCCTGCCGTTGCTGCATAGGCAGAGGAAGGGATAATCAGAGGCCTGCTCTTGACCTCTTGTCATGTGGCAAGTGACGCAGGCTGCTTCTGCCCAGAGCTCATTGGCCAGAACTTGCCACATGACTCCACACTAATTGCTGGGAGCCAGGAACATGGAGAAGTAGAGTGGTTCACTCTCCTTGCTGTAGGTGACACTACTGGCAAATGCAGGCCATGAGAGTGAAGCGCTGTGGAGAGTATCAGCCAGTCCTTTGCAGAGAGCGGTGACAGCAGGCCCTGTGGTGACCCCCTGAGAAGCACTGTCCTTGGATCCTTACGGAGAAGTGCAGTTCCGGGGCTGTAGACATGGCGTGTTTTCTCGTATGTAGGTAACTAGACTGAACATAATGCCTCATGCATGTGCTCTGCTGCTAAGCTGGCCCCTTACTTAATGAGGGAGTGGAAGAGAGAATCACCAAAGGACTGTTTGCTCCATCAGCCACGTGGTTCCAAGTCTTTATCTTTAGTGACGCCCCAGAGGTGGCGCTCAGGGCCACACGAGGGGGGAACCCCATGTGTGCTTTACGCACTGAGCCATCTCACTGACCCCACACATTTACTTTTAAAAGATGACATCGGTTGTTTTTCTGGGAGGGTGTTCTGTTTCACACTCAATCAGTGTAGAAGCATCCCTGCTTGCCTCCATCTTCACCAGCCTTGCTGAGGTATAAGTGACTGACAATAAATCGCAAATTCGGATGAATTATACTCCCATGAGTACAGTCTGGCAGCTATATCCTCCCGTCAGACCAGCAACCCAGTCACAGTCATGATCTTAACAGCCAGAAGTTTTCCCGTGCCTCTTTGTGCTCTCTCTTCCCTCCTGCCCTTCCTACTTATTTCTCTCCATCCACCAGAAGCCTGTTTTCTGAAAATACAGGTTGGCTTAATGGAAAATTTAAAAAGATCATATTTCCTCTGTGTTACATAGAAATGTGATGGATTCGTAAGTATAGTTTTTTTTTATATCTAACCTCCTAACTAAATTTTACTTTTTCTAATATAATATGTATGTATATATGCACACACACACACATATACAGCATTTATTGTGTAGTGAGTCATGCCATATTCAAATTAGCCGTTTCCTTTCTAAAGATATTCTTCTGACTTACTGTAATGATCAGGACACTCGTACAATACGAATAGAAACAGACATCTATTTGATTGACGATCTCAAATGTGTGAGCACATCATTTACGTCATAGTTGCCTTAGATATTGTGTAAATACCCTCTCAGCTGCAGTGAGTTATTTGTGTTCTCAGTTTGCTGAGAGTTTTTATAATGAATAATGAATGAAGAATGGGTAATAAATGATACCAGGTGCCTTATCTGCAGCAGTGACAGTGGCCCCAGGACTTTATCTGTTAGTGTGTAAATGAAGTTATTGGCTTTACACTCCTCTTTACTGAGGTAAATTCAAGTCACTGGTTTTTTGGGGTTTTTTTCAATATTACTGGGTCCTGAGGCAACTTTTTTTTTTCAAAATAAGTGCTTATGACTAAAGCTGATCTGTAATTTTTTTTTCTTATTGTCTTATCTTGTACTAAAAAATTTTATAATATAGCTCAAAAGTAACCAAAGAATGAGACCTGAGGCCACATGGGGCAGGGAGTTACGTTTATTTTATGTTAATGGGTTACAGGCCGACTCCTACCAGACTTGCACACGCTCGTCCCGCAGTGCCCAGCTTTTCTATGTTTCAAACTGGGCATGGCACAAGCTGGTGGGTTAGAAAGAAAGTCCATCAAGGTGCTGACAATAAAGGTGAGAGCAGGTTGGCTACCATCAAAGCCTGCCACTGGGATGTAGGAGTGTAGAGGTGGGCGTCCACCAGGACCCTTTAGATTTCTTATTTCAATCTGTTTTTGATTATGCTGACCTTATAGAAAAGATGGAGTGTTTTTCATCTTTTTTCATTTAGTGAGTAAGTTTACAGAGTTTGGAATGTTGGAGAATTCACCTATAAATGCAGATAAAATGCACTTTTTGCCCTTTCTGATCTATTTAAAGCTAGAAGTTCCCCACTGTGATGCATATATCTGGATGTGCAGTATTTTCAGTGGTTTAGTTCTGTGAATTAAAAACTGTTATTGCTTTTTTATCTGTGAGTTTTTAGAAGTGTGCTACTAAAATTTTAAACATACATGGATTTTTGGTTGACATTTTAATATTAACTTCTGACTCAATTACATTTGACCCTTAGTTTGTATAATCTTTAAAAAAAATTTTCATGCACTTTTTGTGACTTAGTTTGTAATTATATTTTGTTAAGTGGAACATAAGAGTTTGTATAACAACCAGAGGAGGTGTGTCATTTTATTTTTTACTTTTTCCTCCTTAGAATTCACTGTTAGTAGAAATTTGATTTGACTGTTAATCTCCGCATTATTAGCACTTATAAACACCACGGTAGGGCTTTACCTCCGGTTAATCTAACTTCCATACATTATATTTTTTAAATTTTACTTAGCCTGCTTGAAGACCTCTTTAAAAAAAGAACAACTTGTTATTTAGAGTGATGCAATACTACAAAAGTCTGGTAAATCCCCCTTCCAGCACCTATGCAGAGGGAAGGGAAGGGAAGGGAGCCTGGGCTATCTTGAAGCTTAAGAGAAATGAATTTCTGGATCTTTGTAATTCAAATGATTTGGTCTAGAAACCCAACTGAGGTGTTTCAGAAGAGGAGTGGTTCAGGCTTAGGAAAAGGTACTCATCCCCAAGGCTCACTCACCTAAGGTCAAGTTACTGAGCTATGACAGATGGTTCTGCTTTCTTACTTGTTTTTGTCTCACTTTGTCTTAGGTGGAAGAAGTAAAAAAGCACCAGCACTGTTTAGCATTTAGCTCTTCTGGACCCCAAAGCCAGACCTACTACATTTGTTTTGATACATTCACAGAGTATTTGAGGTGGCTTCGCCAAGTCTCCAAGGTAAGCTACTCAGCTGCTAGCAGTCCAGATGCTTTCTGCCTTACCCTGTTTGAAAGTACCCTTCCACATTCTTTTGGAAAAAAAAAATGTGGTTCATTTGCCAGGTTTGTCTTGTTCTGAACAATGGAGAGTTCAGTGGTTGTACATCCAAATCGTCTATTCAGTAGTAGGAAGTTGAGATTATCTAAAGGGACTGGCCCGGCCTAGGACAGTGGCAAACCACAAAATACCCAGGAAACTATCACAAATTTCCCCTCTTCCTCTATGCTGTCTCCTTTTGCCTTTTGAATGGCTTTGTTTCTTCTGTCATCTTTGTTATTTTATACTTTCCTAATTAAATACAATCACTGTGACCTACAAACCCCCCCCCCCACTGTGTGTGTGTGTGTTGGGAGTCAGAACAACATAGAAATAAAATAAATGTTGATATTCAGATACTGTGTGAAGTTTTAACCTCTTATTTTGTAGAATTATGTGTGAAGATAGGGTGGACTGAAGTACTTAGCACTTGGGCTTTTGGTGTGTTTATGAAGTGATGGAGCCTCTCTAGGGTCTATAGCATTACAACAGAATTTGCTTTCATAATGTTACACTTTTAATCCATTTTTTCCCCAATTTTGATGTGATTCATACTACTGTGTGATTATTTTTCAAAGGAGTGGATAGGGAATAGCTGTAAAAGATTCACAGAAAATGAGAAGATAATGACTAGAAAGTCTTTCTGAATACTAGTTGCATATGAATTACCAGTTAAAACTGTTTTCTCTGATGAAGTGAAGCATTTAGGAACACTGGTTTCTCCTCCTCCTAGAAAAGAAGCCCCAAGCAGAGTTGATGTTGGTAGGAGTTAGAAGATTCTCCCACCCCCACAAGCAGATAGAAGTTCTCAAACACTTAGAGCAGCATCCCCAGCAAATAAAGGGGACGGTGACACTCCTAATTCTGTTCAGCTAACTTAAGGTGATAAAGAGGGCATAAGTCCTTCCGCCTGCTTGTTTTAAAATGACTCTCTTGGTTGCAAATGTGAAAAAATAATTGTGTTTTCATATTTAAATGAAAGCATATTTATTTTACTTTTAAAGAAAAAAAATCATTGACCAGCACTCTGCTTTATTTAGAATAAAATGCTAGGGGGCCGGTCGGTGGCATAGATTATTATGTGCAAGGACCTGGATTCTGGCCTCTGCTCCCCACATGTAGGGTGACATTCCATGAGCAGTGGTGACGCAGGTCTGCAGGTGTCTGTCTTTCTCTCTATCTCCCCCTCCTCAATTTCTTTTTACTCTATCTAATAAAATGGAAAGAAAAAAAAAAAAAACAACCACTGGGAACAGTGGATTCCTAGTGCCAGCACCAAGCCCCAGTGATAACCTTGTTGGCAAAAAAAAAAAAAAAAAAAAAAAAAAGGAGGAGGAAGAGGAGGGGGCGAGGAGAAGAAGAAGAAGAAAATGCCGAACTACAGTAAATTTCTTTTGACTTGGAAACGTTGGTTGTTTTTAAATAAAAAATTTATAAAATAAGTTTATTTTATTTTTTTTTGGTTTTATTATCTTCATTTATTTATTAGATAGAGACAGCCAGAAATTGAGAAGGATGGAGGTGATAGGGAGAGAGACAGAAGACAGAGAGCCACCTGCAGCCCTGCTTCACCGTTCATGAAGCTTCCCCCCTCAGGGGGGGTACAAGGGCTCAAACCTGGGTCCTTGCACACTGTAACATGTGCACTCAACTAGGTGTGCCACCACCTGGCCCCTTAGTTTATTTATTTTTAATTTTACTAAAGCAATGCTCAGCTCTGGCGTATGGTGGTATTGGGGACTAAACCTGGGACCCAGGAGCCTCAGGCATGAAAGTCTTTTGCAGAACCATTATGCTGTCTCTCTAGCCTAGAACAATTTTCCGTTTATAGGAAAGTTGTAAAGAGAGTAACAAGAACCCATGTACCCCTCACCTGGTTTCCCAAGCATCTTGTGTTATTGTAGTACATTTGTGAAAGCTAAGAAACCAGCATTAGGATACTCGTCTGAACTCCAGAATTTATTTGGATCTCACTAGTTTTTCTATTACTGTTTTTTTTATGTTCCAAACTCAAATCTAGGGCACAGCATCACATTCAGATGTTAGGTCTCCTTTGGTGTGTGACAATTTTTATTCTTGTCTGTGTTTTTTAATGACCGTGACAGCCTTGAGCCACACTGCTTGGGTATTTCATAGAATGTCCTATATGGAGATGTTTTCATGTTTTAGTCCAAATGCACTGCAGTAGTCACCTGCTTTCTATTCCTTTTGGAATTAGTCATAGTATAAACACTTGAACATGGACAAGGATGTAAAGATAAGCCTATACAAATTACCATGCTTCTCAAGGACAGGCTGTTTTAACTGAGACAGTAATAACAGAAAGATTACTAGGTACTGAGTTTCATAGTCTCGTACAGTAAACATTCACACGAGTTAGGAAGTTGCTGTTCCGAGGCCACAGCGTCCACTCCGCAGCCTGCTTGTCAGGTGTGTGTTTATATACTGGGCTAAAGCAGAGGAGACCAGTTCAGCTCCCTCAGTTGGAAGGGCTTTTTCTAGAGAGGCAGACGGAAAAAACAATCTGTTCAGATAAGAAAGGACACATCAAGTAAACAGACTGCTATACTAGGAGGTGATATCCCAGAACGACAGAGAAGGATGAGCTACATCTTAGAAAGGGAAATTTAACTCAAAAGTCTATTGAAAGGCATGTCTGACTATTTGAAGATCTGGTGAGAGGAGCTTCCCAGCAGTGGGAGAAGATGGTTCCAACACTGGACTGAGGGTTCCACAGCGGGAGACATGGCAGGCCAGGGGTTGGTGGTGTAGAACTGGGAGACACTCTCTGGGCATTATCGTTAGTGTGATGACAAGCCATGAAAGAGTTGCCTTTGTGGAGAGGATAGGTTGTGAAGAGCACGCTGGCCGGCAAGAGGCTCACGCACTGTCTTCTGGACAAGGAGTGTTAGGGCAGAAGTGGAAAAGGTGTTTTGGAGAGTGAGCGATAGCATAGCTAGTAAATCACATTGGCAGCATGAGGAGAAACACAAGAGTGGTTTCTAGGCAGGCGCTGCTTTCAATTACTAGGGGGATTGTAGCTTCAGTCAGAAACCATAACACTAATTACACTCTTGATATTCACACCTGTAAATTGTGGCAAAATCTAATCCTTAACTTCAAAGAGTTTCTGTTCCTGGAGAGGCAGTCCAAGAAGCCCAAGAGATAGCTTATGAAAAATTTCTTCAAGAGGGCTAGAAAGCACTGAATGCTGGCACTCTTGTTGCTGGTTTGCTAATATGCCACCTGCATGTTCTGGAAGGGCAGTGCATCTCTGATGAAGCCCTCTTGCTGGAACTATGGACTTAACAGTCAGCTCTCTCCAAGGAGAAGACGGAGGTGGGGCGTATGATGCAGGAGAGCACGGTTCCAGGATGATGGAGGAGAACGTTGGTGCAAGTCTCCTTTTTCCATTGGTCGCTGTGCACTGCAGTGTGGTGGAGCTATATGCCACCTCTCCCTCTCCCTCTCCCTCTCCCTCTCCCTCTCCCTCTCCATCTCCCTCTCCCTCTCCCTCTCCCTCTCCCTCTCCTCTCCCTCTCCTTCTCCTCCCTCTCTCTCTCCCTCTCCCTCTCCTTCTCCTCCCCCTCCTTCCCCCTCCCCATCTCCAGCTCCCCTCCCTCTGCTTTCCCCCACTGTTTCCCTCTCTCTCCCCCTCCCCCTCCCTTTCTCACACACATATGCATGCGCGCGCGCACACACACACACACACACACACACACACACACACACACACACACACACACACACGTGTATACATTTCACACTTAAAACAAGTAGATCAGTGCCAGTTCTTAGCAACATCGCCCCGCCAGATATTCGTCGGGATGCGGCATCATCTAAGTTCATTTCCCACGTCTACGCTCGACCGGACCTGCCAATATACGCGGATATCTTCGCCCACCCTGTCCAACGCTTGACGTCTCGTCACCCAATCTGGTCCCCTACGCCTACACTGAACTTCTCTGTTCCAGTCTCTTGGAAACAGAGTTGGCAGTCAGCTGAGGTAAAGAACAAACACCTCATCACAGACCCCTGCAAGCGTCAACCCGGCTTTGACCTAGCATGTTATGATTGGGCCCTCCTCAATCGCTATCGAACAGGCCATGGCTGGTGCACCGCTATGTTCCATCGCTGGGGAGCCAGAGATGACCCGAACTGTCCCTGTGGCTCCAGACAGACTATGACCCACATAGTCAACGACTGCCACCTCTCCAGATTCAAAGGAGGTCTCGAAACTTTACATCAGGTTCAACCTGATGCTGTTGACTGGCTACGGAAGAAGGGCAAGGGCTAGAAGAAGAAGTGCTTTCAGAAAGGAGGATAGGCTTTGGGTTAATGGCCTTAGGCTTCCGGTATTACAGGTTAGCTGGAATTAACCAGAATGAATGGGAATCAGAACCTTTGCGTCCTTTCCCTACAGAGACGTGAGAGCTTTGAGGAAGAGACTGCACAGAGAGAGTGTTTTGATTTTCACAGGGTGGCAGAGATGGCATCTGCTGTTCACCAACTGTGCGGCTGTACCCGAGTGTTTAATTTTCAAGCATTCCATTTTCTAAAGGGGATAATCACAGTGCTGCCCACTTACATGGAGGGCTGCAATGAAATTAGGCATGTGGTAGATCTATATTGGCACATTGTGCGCAGGTCTGCTTAAATAAATGAAATCTTTTTATGACCATCATTCCTGCTCTCAGTACTAACTGGACAGTCTTTTTTCAGAAAAAGTACTAGTTGAAGCAGGGTAAGTATGTCTGCTTGCTTAGTTTACCTGACCAAGGTGCTTTTGCTGCTTTTAGCCATAGCAGACTTTTGGACATGAGTTGGGAGAAGGAGACAAAGATTTTTTTTCCTGAAAAGCTGGCAAGGGTGTGGGGGCGCAGGTGGCGGTTCACCTGGCCAAGTGTACACACTACAGTGCATGAGGATCCAGGTTCAAGCCCCCTGGTCCCCACCTTCAGGGGGAAAGCTTCATGAGTGGTGAATCAGAGCTGCAGGTGTCTCTCTGTCTCTCTCCCTCTCTGTCCCCCCCCCCAATTTTTCTCTGTCTCTATCCAATAATAAATAAATAGAAATTTAAGAAAAGAATGTTTTTTTAAAAAGTCAGAGGAGTAGGGCCACAAGACAAACCACAACTGGAGATTTTCGATAAAACACGCCTTCCTTTTTTCTGATCTTATAAATCAGATATAGGCATTTCAGAAACTTTTTGAAGTTGTTAGGATTAGTGAATTAAAGGGGAGATAAAGGGACTAAGGAGTTAATCCCAGAGATTAGACATTGAAGAAATGGGTACAAACTCCTTACTTGAATCTGAATCCTATATAAAATGTGACCACACCCTTCTTTAAACTTCCTACAGTGAGTAGAATATTGATAGCATTGGGTTGTTGAAAAAGTCAGGACATGTTTTGTTTTGTTTTTGTTGTTGTTGTTTCTGGGTTTTTCTATGCAAAAGTGAGTCATGACTTTTCTTACAAGCCAGTATCTGTCTTAGTCTCACAACCTGGGGCAGTGCATCAGGGCTGTTAGAAAGAGGATGGGAGGCTCTGCCCAGGGAAAAGGATGTGCTCTGGGGAGATTTGGAGCGGCCTGAGGGGCTGTTGGGACTGAGTCACTTCTGCTGCCAGCTCCCCCTTTGTTTTGTCATCTGTTCTCCCTCATATATAGCTCTCAGGAAGTGATACAGTTTAGTCTCATTCAGGGTTACTATGGAAATAGTTTTTCTTAAGAGAAGAATTCACAGATTGGATTATCTTTACATTCTGTTGTTTAAAGAAGGATTCATTTTGATCAGAATCTGGGGGTAAAAAAAACAGCAACAGAATAACTGACTTTTAATGTCACTCCTGCCAACTTAGGTTATGGGGGGAAAAAATAAAACCCAGCTTCTCATGCTTTATAAATTAGATGATCCCCACCTGCAGGGGGTTGCTTCACAAGCAGTGAAGCAGGTCTGCAGGTGTCTATCTTTCTCTCCCCCCTCTGTCTTCCCCTCCTTTCTAGATTTCTCTCTGTTCTGTCCAATGACAATAATAGCAACAAGGGCAACAGGGACAAAAAAGGAGGAAAAAAGGCCTCTAGGACCAGTGGATTCATGGTGCAGGCACTGAGCCCCGGCCATAACCCTGGAGGGAGGCAAAAAAAGAGAGCAAGAAAGAAAGAAAGAGAAAGAAGAAAGGAAGGAAGAAAGGAAGAAAGGATTAGATAATTTTAAAGGGAAATTAATTTGTTTCTTTATTTTGGGGAGAATTTATGAAACGTCAGTAAGTAGGTGGTTGCTGATAAAATAAGCTCATATGTACTTTTCAGAGTCATTCTTAGCACTTAGTATTTATTGATTGCTAAGATAAAACACCCAGGGAGGTCTTCTCGGAGTTTTTATTTTGGGTGGGTGTTTGTGGTAGATTCTGCAGAGGAAATAGCTCCCTTGGGAGGATTACGATATTGATTGCAAAGTCATCTCTCAAATATTAATGTGCGACATGCTTTAAAAATTCAGTAAACATCCTTTTGCATGTGGTGTAAAAAGGTTTTCTTGGCCTGAGTACATGTCCCCTGTATGTTTGCAGAGAGGTGGCAGGGCTGAGGTTGGTGGCGCAGGACGAATGGCAGCTGGAGAAGAGGCCCTGTTAGGTGCAGAGGACCCTGCTGCAGAGAGGCTGGCCTAGTTTTCCATCCTCTGGTCCACTCCTTGGCGTGCCTAAGTTGTAGGCATGTGGACCAATCTTTTCAGTTCTATCCAAAGTTAGTCTTAAAAGTGGGTCTGTAGCCTTAGCCGTATGTTTGAACTCAGAGGTCCTGTTTTTGAACTCAAAAGCCCTAGTCATTTCTGTAATGTCATCCTACTTTAAATTGGTTATCAGGAAACTATTGGTTCACCCTTCATATGCAAAGTGTAGGCAAGTCTGGGCCACGTTTCATGCTGAATTGAGATCACGTGAAATGATGAGCAAACAGAGGCCTTTGAGGAAGAATAAGACACACAGTGAATCACCAGCTGAACTTTTGATTTCATGTGTGTGAAAAGAATGTCCTGTTCAGATTTTTCTCATAGAAGGTTTCACTGACCACTTGAGTCAAATCATTCTAGTGTCTTAGAATTGTGGTTTCTCACATAAAAGTTTGTGTTGAGGTGGTAGAAGGAAACTGGACTGCTCCCCCGTGAGTTTTTCAGAGACATGGCAGATATTCAAGGCATGAAGCAAATTGACAAGAAAAAAAAGAGAAGACTTCTTAATAACGGGTATAGCTCTTGGAGACTCAGATTCTGAGTGACTCTCTTTTACAAGTTGAACCAGAACACTGATTAGGTCTGGATTGAGTCTGGGACCTTGGAGCCTTGGGTACAAAAGTTTTTTCTAACCATTATGCCATTTCCCTGGCCCTGAACTTGCTCTTAAGTAGTCTCTTCATGTCCAGAACTTAGGGAAGGAAGTGCTAGTTTGGAGGGTTACTAAGAAAGGGGCATATGGAACTCTGGTGGTGGGAACTGTGTGGAATTGAACCCCTCTTATCCTATGGTCTTGACAATATTTCCATTTTATAAATAAATTAAAAAAATAAGGAAGGGGCATGATCAAAGCAAGGCACGAAGGTTTAACTTCCCCCGTGCATGGCAATGTTCCCTGATAAACATGTCCATCTCCTGGACCCCAGAACCTCTCTGAAAGCAGTATTTCACTGGGGATAGACTTTGGGGTAGTGGAATTTTGCTCCCCTACGTATCATTAGGTAGAGTTTCAAGGAACCCTTCTTCTTCTTCTTCTAGCGTTTGCCCTTCTTCCATAGCCAGTCAACAGCATCAGGTTGAGCCTGATGTCAAGTTTCGAGACCTCCTTTGAATCTGGAGAGGTGGCAGTCGTTCACTATGTGGGTCATAGTCTGTCTGGAGCCGCAGGGGCAGTTCGGGTCGTCTCTGGCTCCCCAGCGATGGAACATAGCGGCGCACCGGCCATGGCCTGTTCGATAGCGATTGAGGAGGGCCCAATCATAACGTGCCAGGTCAAAGCCGGGTTGACGCTTGCAGGGGTCTGTGATGAGGTGTTTGTTCTTTACCTCAGCTGACTGCCAACTCTGTTTCCAAGAGACTGGAACAGAGAAGTTCAGTGTAGGCGTAGGGGACCAGATTGGGTGACGAGACGTCAAGCGTTGAACAGGGTGGGCGAAGATATCCGCGTATATTGGCAGGTCCAGTCGAGCATAGACGTGGAACCCTTTAGGACTACTTAGTCATCTTTTATGCAGATCTTTCCTCTGACTTTCAAGGCTGGTTTCTGGGGCAGGCTGGATTTTCTGGGCATGGCTAGCCGCTTGTCTTTTAGTCATAGTGCTGTGCTTGCTCATACAGGGATTCTGTCAGTCAGAAACTTTGCCCTCAGTGTTCTGCTGCTGCTTCTAGCATTTGCCCTTCTTCCGTAGCCAGTCAACAGCGTCAGGTTGAAAGCTGTCAGGAGCTGCTTGTTGCTGGCTTTGAAAGTGACTGGGATCCATGTGGATTCAGTCGGCTAGGAAGGATCGTCAGTTTCCCCAATGAATGGGTACTCACGGGATGTACCACGGGAAGGTCGATCCAGTGCATCCCACTGCTTAGTGTTCTGCTAAGGAGTGAGGACTCTTCTGAAAACCCTCACTTCACATTCTGTACCACCCCCTAAAGAACCAAGGCTTATGGGCTGTTTAACAAGCCCGTAGTAGTCTCTGAAATAGAACCGAGGGGCTGAACAAACTTAACCTTCAGTTTAAAAGATGTGACCCATATCCCAAAATGATTCCTTTGTGCCAGTTCTGCAGTGATTTAATCATTTTCTGTAAGGGTTTTCTCTAGTTTAACTGTAAATTCTTAGTTTAGGGACTGGGGATATTTTGAGTTTTGCAAAAGACCACGTGGACCCCAAATTTCCTTCTTCCTAAATGTCTCTAACCTTTAAGACACCTGCAGTCTGACAAGACAGTTCTTCATGAGAAGTGAGCTGAAGTCTTTTTTTTTTTTTTTTCCCCCAGAGAGAGAAAGAGAAACCACAACACCTAAGCTTTCTTGGCAAAGCAGTGAAGTATCCAAGCGAGTTATTTTGGTGGTCTGGGAGCTCAAGTCTTTGTCTTATGGCTTTGCCTCCTTTGCCTCAGAGTTCGAGTTTTGCTCTCTCTGTTTTTGCACAAGAGAACTGTACTCCCTGTCTCCTGCCTGACAAGCTCAAGATGTTCAAGAGTTATCAGAAGTTACACCCTCCCCCAGTATGTTTTCAGAAGCCTCTGTAGGAATTCCAGCACTTCTGTCTGTCCCTCCAGCTTCCTTTCTGCTTGCTTTCCCATTTCTGACCCATCTGCAGATCCTACCATAGCAAGCACGGAACACGTGAGCACTGCTTTCCTTCGATGCCCGCAGCTGTATGCTTTGTCTAATTTTGTCTTTGTGCAGTGCTAGAGCTCAATCCTAGGACCTTCCTCACCCAGGCCTGTGCTCTACAGCTGGCCCCCTCCCTGGGCCACATTAAGACATCATGCTCAAAGTGATTTAGCTGTTCATTTGTGTTATCAAGCCTGAAATAAAAACTGCTTATGTTCTGGCTGCCATACTGTTTGTTGCTAGATCTGTTTCGTTAATAATAAAGTCTTTGAGCTGGTGGATAGCTCAGCAGAGAGCAGAGAAAGCCTGAAGCCACAGGGAGTTGTTTAAAATCTACTGATTTATAATTTTGTAAAGCAAGGAATACTGGAATGCCTGGAGTTTTTTTTTTTATTGGATTATATCTTAAACATAGCAGACTGTGTCCATTAGACTTAAAGATGGAGGCTTTTGTGTCTGAGTACAGGCAACTAGCTAGTTTCTTTCTGTGAGGTATATCCACTGTGCCTTGTACTGGTGTGAGAGCTGGAGCTGGCTGTGGCTGCATTGTCCTCAGAGCTGCACCCTGGGATGGGTTGCCAGGAGGCCCTGAGAAGTGTGTTCAGGTAGTGAACTCTGCGGAGCTTGTTTACACACACTTTGCCAATAAGGAAATGAGGAAGGAACTCCGCGTTCAGATTTGATCTCCACCCGAGCCCAACTCTGTTTTTCTGTGGTGACTGGAGAACACAGTGGCGTTGTGTGTGTACTAGAGAGATAGCTGTTAGCACGCCAGCACAGAGATGTGACAGAAGGGCCCTGGGTCCCCTGTCTGAGCCCTGGCCGTGACTCTTGACAGTGTGGGCCCAGCGTCTCATGCAGGGGCTGCCTGCCCCAGGCCCTGGGAGGGCACCTGCCTAGGTGTCTGTGCTCTCGGGATCAAGGTTGCATTGGAGGCGGTGCTGGGTCATAAAGACACGTTACATACATGTCCAGAGAGTGACTCCTTGCCGTCCTCCCCAAAAGAGGGAGGGCAGGCTGCTGAGAAGGAGCTGGGGTTCTGTCTTTGTCGGTATTGATTCTCCTGGATTGTTGGAGAGGGGTGTTCTGTTTCTTTCTTCTCCACCTGGAGTTCGCTCCAGACTTTTATTCCTGCTGTCTCCTTGCTGTTTTACAGTTGGCACCTTATGGCCTTAATAAACCTAGTCTTGGGAGTCGGGCTGTAGCGCAGCGGGTTAAGCGCAGGTGGCACAAAGCACAAGGACTGGCATAAGGATCCCGGCTCGAACGCCGGCTCCCCACATGCAGGGGAGTCGCTTCACAGGCGGTGAAGCAGGTCTGCAGGTGTCTATCTTTCTCTCCTCTTCTCTGTCTTCCCCTCCTCTCTCCATTTATCTCTGTCCTATCCAACAACGATGACATCAATAACTACAACAATAAAACAACAAGGGCAACAAAAGGGAATAAATAAATAAATAAATAAATAAATAAATATTAAAAAACAAAACAAAACAAAAAAAATAAACCTAGTCTTGAAGCACTGTGGGCCCCTCCCGCTGTGCCCACCCGAAGGAAGCCAGTTCTCACTGTACCTCTCCAACTGTGCCTGCTGCTTGTCTTCTGTGGTTTGCCCTTTCATTACCTCTAGGAATTTAGAAGGGTGTGTACAATATTTGATGTCTTGGGTTAGAAATGATAAGATGAATTCCCAGTAGAATATACAAAGTTTAAAGTCGACAGCTTGGGGGAGTCGGGCTGTAGCACAGCGGGTTAAGCGCAGGTGGCGCAAAGCACAAGGACCGGTATAAGGATCCCGGTTCGAACCCCGGCTCCCCACCTGCAGGAGAGTTGCTTCACAGGCAGTGAAGCAGATCTGCAGGTGTCTATCTTTCTCTCCTCCTCTCTGTCTTCCCCTCCTCTCTCCATTTCTCTCTGTTGTATCAACAACGACATCAACAATAATAACTACAACAATAAAACATCAAGGGCAACAAAAGGGAATAAATAAAATAAAATAAAATAACTTAAAGTCGACAGCTTGGTGAGCTCCTTATCTCCACCAAGTCAAGGCAGCCAGTGCCACCTCGACATGTTTCACATCGGGGTGTGTCCAGAGACCAGGCCCGGATATAAACCTTTCAGCTCCTGAGACCTTTCTTGGCTCTTAGGACTCCTTCATTCCATTTCAGGTGGTGCACTTCCTAACAAAGTTACAGAACCTAGCTATAGACCGGGGCCCAGGAAACAGCACATGCGCACAGGTATCCGTAAGTTAGGGAATATATATATGTATATTAAAGTCAAAGTGTGCAATGGTCTGCCGTAAGTGCAGGAAGCAAGTAGAAAGACCTAAAAAGACACCATATGGTACTTAATCAAATATTCTCTACTTAGACCTAGATATCCTCCTCACCTAATTCCTATTGCAATTCCCACAATCACTTTAAGTCTAACCCTGTCAGGTAAAGTAAGGAATACAAAAGCTGGATAAGGGCAAGAGACCAGAGAGTGACTCATCACTTTAATGATGGCCCTTTTGGTCACTGTCAGGCCACTTCAATAGCCAGGGCTCTAGTCAGGGAATCCTGGGATTAGAGGTCTAGACCCTCTAACAGATCCCTCTCTCCACATTATTACTACATATGTTATAGTTCATCTTAAACATCTGATTTTATATTTAATAAGCAATTAAGATTAAGATTAAAAACAAGATTAGGAAATGACAAGTCATTGTGAAAAATTTCAGGGTCAAGTTAAGGCATTTCTAAATCTGTAGACTTTTTTTTTTTGGTTTTGAGGCTTCATGTAAGTATAAAAAGCTGACTTTTTTCATTCCTTTAATTTCAGATAGAAAGAGAGAGCACACAAGAGCACAAGGCACTGTTCCATCTGGTGCCCCTGGGGGTGAGGAGATGAGGACTCAGGTCCTCATGTGTGCTCAGATGTGCGCTCTACCAGGTTAGCTAACTCTTAGCCCCGAGTCTTTTATTTTTTATTTTTTTAAGTTCTTTTTAAAATTTTTTTCCAAAGATATTTATTTATTTATTATTGGATAGAGACAGAGAGAAATGGAGAGGGGAGGGGGAGATAGAGAGGGAGAGAGACAGAGAGACACCTGCAGCCCCGCTTCACCACTTGTGAAGCTTTCCCCCTGCAGTTGGGGACCAGGGGCTTGAACCCAGGTCCTTGTGCACTGTAATGTGAGCAGTTAACCAGGTGCGCCAATGCTTGGCCCCGAGTCCCAGCTCTTTCAAATAATTGCTGGGGCCAAGTGATGGTGCACCAGGTTAAGCGTACATGTTACAGTGCCCAAGGACACAGGTTCAAGCCCCCAGTCTCCACCTGTAGGAGGAAAACTTCACGAGTGGTGGAGCAGTGCTCCAGCTGTCTCTATGTCTCTCTCCCTCTGTATCTTCCCCTTCCTTTTGATTTCTGGCTGTCTCTGTCACATAAAGATAATACAATTTAAAAAAAAACAACCAGTTAATTGCTTGTTGAGCAATGCAAATTTAAGTCTTATTAAAATTGGGAATTGTTTGATCTAAAGTATTATAAAACTTGGTAGGTTGGCGGAGACAGCACAGTGGTTATGCAAAACAACTTCAGTGATTAATAAGACTTCCAGCTAATAGTCTCTAAAATCATGCCTCCCTCAAACATGTTTGGGAATGACCGTGAAAACTAGGTCAGCTGAGGTTAAGCATTTTTTACAGAACTCCAGCGAACCTGAGGAGACTCTGTAGCCAGGGGCATAATTTCTCCAGCCACTGAAGACCAGGCCAGAGTGATTAATGAGTCACAGTGCCAGTCTGTGGCAGCCTTTTGCTTTACACAAGCAGAATTATTTGTGCTATTTCAGCTGCTTTGACCAAGCCTTTCAGAGTCATTTTGCTTAATTTGAGGCATATAACAAAAAAGAAGACAACAATTCCTGAGTTTCATGGGGATAGAAAAAGTCATGTGAACGTGACTCTGAAACTTCCCCTGCCTGGGAAAGATGGCTGTTCACTCAGCAAGCATCAGGGGTGATGTGAATGACGCCAAGCACAGGCCTAACTCCAGGGAAGGTGACATTTCATAGGCAACCCTGGGGGGTTGGGCCAGAGATAGGACAGTTTACTCTGGTTTTGAAATAGGACTCAGCTTTTCTCAGAGCACAGGTACTTTTTGATGGAAGTGGCCTCAAGGTTGGCAGAGCACAACTGAGGAGAGGAAGTGCTTAGCTGAAGATGCTAGACATGTGTGAAAGCCCAGTAGGAAATCTGGAATTCATTGTTCATATTGTCATTTTGCTTATGTGAGTCCAGGAAATGAGCTGAAGGCCTCACGCATGTGTGATATCACGGAGCCACCTTCCCATCACGTTCTTTTTCTGATTCTTTATAGGTGAAGGTGTACAGAAGAGAGAAGGGAAAATAGAGAGAGAGGAAGAGACAGACACCAAAGCGCCACTTCCACGTGCACTCTGTCTGTCTGAACTGCTGTTTGCCTCATGTTACTTTTAGGTCTATTCTACAGGTTTTTGTTTGCTTGCTTGTTTGTTTTTGGGTGGGGTAGGATATTTTGGACTTTGTTTTGGAAGGAAGATCGCCTGAGCAGGTGTTAGGATGCCCATATATTTTCTTATGTCTCCCAGAGTGTGTAAGCCCAATGGGGACATCCCATTTTAGTTTGCTTAATCTAGACTATCTGTCATTCAAACAAGTCCGTGCTGCCACAGAGCAACATTGATCCTCTCGTCAGGGCAACCTTGACCTGATCATCTAGAACTTGGGCTCTGAAAGGAGCTGGTGTTCTTTTATAGCGCTTTCTCTGCGTCTCTGCTCCAGATCACAGGTGTACTGGTGAGTGCACTAGCCCTGGCCCTCCTACCCTGTACATGTGCATTTTGCTCAGAGCTGAGGATGCTGCTCTGGGGAGACCTGGCCTGCAGAGCTTCTCCCGACTTGATGGAAATGAGAAAAGCATTATTTACAGAGGTCTTCAGGTGACCAGGGCAGGTGCTATTTATCTAGTTTTAGCGATGAGGAAGTATGTTGTGGCCAGGTGGTTGAGCGCACACATTACAGGACACGAGGCCCTGGGTTCAAGCCCCCACCTGCAGAGGGGAAGCTTCACAAGTGTTGAAATAGTGCTGCAGGTCTCTCTCTTCCCCTTCCCTCTTTGTCTCCCCTTCTCACTTTCTGTCTCTGTCTGAGAGAGAGAGAGAGAGAGAGAGAGAAATGCCTTTCCCTCTCCCTCTTCCTCTCTCTCACCTTTCCAACTTCTTGAGGGAAGAGAGAATGGTCCAGAGCACTGCCAAAGTTGGTACCTAGGATAGAACCTGTTTCCCCCTGGGCCTTAGGCTTGCAAATTGGTGTTCTCACACACTGAGTTATCTCCCAGTGCTTTCCTGTAGCCCTTTAAAATGTGGCCGCATGCTATCCAGATAGGAGTGTCAGTGCTTGATTGACAAGCCATGTAAGGCAGGAGTGGGAAGAGTTGGGCAGAGCCAGCTATGGGGAGGAATGGTGCCCCTTAGGCTTCCCTGAGTCTGCTCAGTGAGGCTTCTCCCCTCATCGCTGTCCTCACTGGACAAGGAGATGACACCTCCTGGCATGTGCTCTGGCCTGAGGGGCCCCTTCACTGTTTCATTGTGGCTATTAAAGGAGCCCTCTGGTGAGGTCTGAACTGAGCCAGCCCTGACCTGATGGAGGGACTGTACCTTCGGTAACCCTGTGACCAGTAACTCAGGAGTCTGTCTTTAAAGTGAGCACAGGCCCTCAGTTCACTGAGGTAAAGATGCAGTGTCTTGTCTGAGACACTGAGAGCAGCACGCCCATTAGATGTGAGCTCTGGCTGTTAATGTCTTGGTGCTCTGTGCCGGCGAGGCTGCCCCAGAGTAGCCTGTTTAAGCCTCAGCTCCCCCCTTCCTGGCAACCCCAAACCTCTTTTACTTGCTGTTTCATTATTCCTATTATCTGCCAATTTCTAGCACATACTTTACTTACTTGAGAGGTAAGTTTATTGAGGGCAGGATCTTCATGTGCTTTTGTGGAGCTCACTAAGTGAACACGGTCATTGTCAGTCTTTGCTATACAAGATGGTGTTACAGAATCCGGAGATGAGAAGGTGAGCTTATCCTGGGGCTGAGCCAACCCGTTAGATGGGGTTAAAGGAATTCCTTGGTCCCAGGAAGAAGGACCATCCCTGGGATGCCTCCCTGTGAAATACAGTGTAGGGGAAGCCAGAAACGGCTCCCATCCATTTTCTCCTTTCCTGCTGAAATTTCTTTCTTCTTTTTTTTAAAATATATTTTTATATTTTTTATTTATTCCCTTTTGTTGCCCTTGCTTTTTTTATTGTTGTAGTTATTATTATTGATGTCATTGTTGTTGGATAGGACAGAGAGAAATGGAGAGAGGAGGGGAAGACAGCGAGGGGGAGAGAAAGATAGACACCTGCAGGCCTGTTTCACCGCCTGTGAAGCAACCCCCCAGCAGGTGAGGAGCCGGGGTTCGAACCAGGATCCATATGCCAGGCCTGCACTTAACCCGCTGAGCTACCACCCGACTCCCTCCTGCTGAGAATTCTGTTGAGACTACTTTCTCGTTTTCCAAGTGAAGCGTTCACAAAGAGGGCACAAAGGATCTTATCACAGTGGCCATGTCTTGGCCTCCTACCTGTTGACACATTGGCACAGTGCCTTTGTATCTTCCGCTGAATGTCTGGCAAGGAAATAAACCGTACATCTGAACTCAAGTCTCCCTCTTGCATCTTTCTTTTTTTAAATAGCCTCTAGGGTTATCACTTCCACTGCTCCTGGCAGCCGTTTTATTTTGCTTGGTTATTTATCTGTTTATTACCAGAGCACTGCTCAGCTCTGGCTTATGGTGGTGCTGGGGATTGAACTTGGAACCTTTGTTGCCTGAAGCATGAACGACTTTTCCATAACTGTCATGCTATCTTCTCAGCCTTTTTTTGTTCCTGTTTGTATTTTGTTTTGATGAAGACAGCACTTGAGAGTGGAGGGGGAGGGAGAGAGGAAGAGAGACACCTATAGCACTCTTCTGCTACTGTGGGTTCTTCCCTGTAAGTGGGGAACTGAGGGTTTCAGTCCGGGTCCTTAGGCACAATAATGTGTGCTTTTTACCTGTGCACCACCTCCCAGCCCCCTCTCCCTCCCCCCTCCCCACCATTTCTGTTTTTATTTCCTTCTCTGCCTAGCTAGGCGCTGACACTGGCTTGAATTTGCTATATAACTAGTGTATGGCTTACGGCTTTCTTGCATCTCTAGCTGTTCATACAGGGCATAGAGAGTGACTGTGGGCGTGCGTGGTGTTAATGTTTTCTGTCAGGGCCATTGCACTATAGGCTTTGCTCTTTTATTCATGTCGCAACTAGGGGATTCGGTTCATTCATTCTGACTGCAGGTGTCAGTGGCAGTATCTTTCAGTCTTCCTCTCTCCTCCTCCTCCCCCTCCCCCTCCTCTCTCTTCTGGATTTTAAACCTGTCAAACCCCCCTCCCCCAGGGCCTCTGATTAGCCTAGCTCAGGACCTGCCAGCACCGGTGGGCTGTACTGCAGTTTCACTCGAGGGGGTGCATATCTGTCCCTGATGTGGAAGACCCAGGACACTTAGCTTGCGGCTCCCATCATGGTCTCATACCTTCAAGGGCGGTTAGAAGAAGAATTGGAGAAAGGGTTTCGGGCAGACCAAACCGCAGCTTTGTTTTCAAGTGTCAGCTGTGAGTGTGGATGGTAGGCCTGCTGGGACGCCTTCCTGGCTCCTCAGCTCATGTCCTGTGGCTTTGCACTGACTGCTGTGGTAGCACTCACCCTCTCCTCTTCCTAAGGTGGGCTCATGAGGGTGGCGTCTGTTATGCAGTGACTGCTGCTCCCCAGGACACTTGAGGTGCTCAGTGCATCTTTTCTGAATGACATGATTGCCTGGCTTCCTGTCAGCAGGTGCCTGTCAGAGAATCGGTGTGGCCATGGCATGCTCACTCCTGCCTGTCAGAGCACTCGTTTCTGGCTCAGTTCACATCTCAATTTATGTGGGTGAATAGGCCCTATTTGGGGGTTTCCTTGTCTTTTTTATAATAATGGAGTCTCTAGAAATAATGAGATAACTGAAATACAAACTCAGATTTCCTCTGTCCAGTCTTTGCTGGTGAGCCCTGCCACTCTCCCCTTGGCTCTCCTACAGAGCCTCTGTCTATCTCTCCCTCCCTCCCTCCCTCTCTCCCTCCCTTCCTCCTCTCCTTCTCTTCTTTCTTTCCTTTCCCCTCTTCCCTCCCTTCCTTTCTGTTTCTTTCACAGAGAGGCAGAGAGAATGAAAGAGAACACAGAACTGAAGCATCCTCCAGAGTGCTGGGGGCCAGGCTCAAACCTTGATCATGGGGGGGGGGGTGCAGTGGCAGGTGGTGGCGTACCAGGTTCAAACCCCAGCTCCTCACCAACAGGAAGGTCTGCTTCTCAAATAGTGAAGCCAGTCTATACATGTCTATCCTTGTCTCCCTCTGCCCATTTCCCCATCCTCTCTCAATTTCTCTCAGTCTTATCTAATAAAAAAAAATTACAAGAAGAAGAAAAAAGGAAATATTGGCCAGCCGCTGGGAGTGGTGGATTTGTGGTGCTGGCACCAAGCCCCAGTGCCAACCCTGGAGGCAATAAAAAATAAATAAAGGGTGGGGGTAGATAGCATATTGGTTATGCAAAGAGACTGTCAAGTCCCAGGTTAAATCCCCCACACCACTATAAGCCAGAGCTCAGCGGTGCTCTGGTAAAAAAATAAATAAGTATAAAAATAAAATGAATAAATAAAATAGCCTGGGTCGTGCACCTGGCAAAGGTGGAGTGTTCCTTCTAACTTTGAACATGCCAGCAGCAGACTGTTCTATGCAGGTTTACTTCTGAGTATCTTTAAGCATCAGGGGACTGACTGTGGAATCCACCGATTTGAAGTGTGAGTCATTCTTTCAAATGGTCAGCAGAGTCATGCGAGATTTCTGTATGTTTCTCTATGCAAAAATGCTGCTTTCTGACTTTTCCCACAACCCAGTATTTGGAGGCGGCAGCAGTCGCAGTAATGGCAGTGACAGTCCCCAAGTAGGGATCACCTTCTCCTGGCCAGGCATGCGGAGGCAGGTGTTGATTTCTATACTTGTTGTTGAGGGGAGGAGGCTGGCACACCTGGTCCTGTCAGCTACGCAGCCGAGGCGTGGGGTGGGCGTCCTCACACTGGCAACCACAGAGCTGCTGTCTTGCGGGGCATCTCCTCAGACCCTGTAAAAGGTTTTGGAGCAAAAAGGGCATCATCCTTTGATTGCAGACGAGGAGTGGAGTTTCTGTTCTGAAGCGGAGGTAAAGATAAAGTGCAGGAGAATCTCCACACATCTTAATCCAGGGCTCACAGCCTTGGCGAGGCGGGGGGACGTCAAGATAAATGTGAACACAGAGGCTGACACCAAGCACCATAGCCAAAACTGGTCCCACAGACCCGGACTGCCACAGAGAACATTTGAGAAACTGCAGTCTACCCAGTGCTTTTCCTGTCTGGAGCTCAGGACTCTGGCCATCACCAGCCAGAAAGGATTGGGATATGTGATGGATAGACATCCAAGCCTAAGCTCCATTTTGTTTTGAATACCTGTGGCACCAAATCCCAACAAACATCTAAGCGTCTCAGGGAAATGTAGTGGGAGAGACTAGCTGTGAGGTTCCAGTGGGTCAGCCCCAGAAAGTGACCAGACGCTGCCCTTGTTGCTGAAGCCGTGACCAAGCCACAGAGACCACCGTGTTTATTTGTGTTGTTTCAAGCAGTCTCTACAGTTTTTCATTTATTGTCTGCATCTCTGTGACTACATCCCAACCCTCTATTGAAAGTCTTAAATCAAATCACGTAGCTGTAAATGATCTTGCCATGGATGCTCTCAGGAACATAACACCTGCAGCTGGAGATGACTGCCGTCACTGCCTTGGACTAGATAAACTGTCCCCATTGTGCCTTCCAGGCAGCAACTCTGATTGCTGCTTTAAAGTGGCCGACTCAGCCCCGTACAATGGCAATACTCTGTTGGCTTATTTGGGGACTAAGAGTGCTTCTTGAATAGGGGGTGTCTTGTCACTTCTGTGCGTGGAGAGTAGCTGCAGGCTGAGTGGATGGTGCTAATGCTGAGCCGTGTGTCTACCCCTGTAGGTTGCTTCCCAGCGCATCAGCTCCGTGGACCTCTCCTGCTGTAGCCTGGAGCACCTGCCCGCCAACCTCTTCTACAGCCAAGACCTCACTCATCTCAATCTCAAGCAGAACTTCCTAAGGCAGAACCCCAGCCTGCCAACCGCCCGGGGACTCAGTGAACTGCAAAGGTGAGCTGGAACGGGAAGGGTGTTGGCTTCTGGTGAATTCTTGGTATTGGTCATTTCGAAAATACTAGTTTGTTGTGTAATACAGATACTTTGAATTTTTAGTGCATTTCATTCTGCAGGCTCAAGAGATTGCAGTTAATATCATCACTGACCTCATAAAAAGAAACAAATCTTAAAATATTGGGAACTTGTCAAAACTCAGCTGTCGATATGCTTTCAAAATTTTAATTTTCATTTGAAAGCTGTCATTGGGAACAGATACTGTCACTTGCTTTTCCTGAAGTGACCTAACTTTACTGTGGAGACAATGTCTGCCAAATACGACCATCAGAATAATGATAGTTTGGCAGTTGTCCTTTCAAGACAGAGGTCTTGTTCCATGAAAATGTCTAGTTGGACTTGAAATTCAATTTCTACAGTATTTTTCTTGAGTTTAATTCGACAGTGTTTTCCTTGCTATGACGCTACTTTAGCATACAGCAGAAATGTTTTGAGTGTGCTTCTCATTTTATCACCATGAAGATAAAAACAGACGTCCTCAAGGATCAAGATGTATCTAGAAAACACTTTTCTGTATCATACATTTTTAAAAGGATATTTCCGCTGTGATTCCCGCTCAAGGGAAACGGGGCCCCAGTTTGATGCTGCTGAATTGCGCAGCCTTTGAGAATTCTAACAAGGGTGTTGTGCTTGAGC
The DNA here is from genome assembly GCF_950295315.1 of Erinaceus europaeus. Classification (NCBI taxonomy): domain Eukaryota; kingdom Metazoa; phylum Chordata; class Mammalia; order Eulipotyphla; family Erinaceidae; genus Erinaceus; species Erinaceus europaeus. The sequence continues at coordinate 77,860,106 of NC_080176.1, forward strand.
CGGATGTGGGTATGAAGCTTGTGGTTGCAGGGAGAGGTAACCACAGCAAAGTTCTAGAGCTGAGGATTTTAGCATGTTCCATGCTTTGATACTAATATTTATATCAAGGTCACTATAATAAGATGCCGTGATTGATTCTGCCAAAAGACTGCATTGTAAACCCACTCTTATTTCTGAGGTTCCTCTTATTGTGACTGACTTTTGCATAATTCATACGAGTGTAGACCTCTGCACTCTTCTTTTAAAATATCAAGCCTTTCTCATACTACAGAACCTTGGTTTTAGAACAGAAAGGGGTACTATAATTCAAGCAAGCCGGGACTCTTGTCTTAGATATCAGGTACTGGAGGTACTAAGCGCCAAGTTCAGGTTAGTGGTTCCTTTCTGGAAGGCTGTTAAGGGGACCAGATCAGGTTTCCTAATAGAAAGATGGTTCTACCTGTAGCCAGTATGTTTATTTCAATAGAAAGAGGAAAAGAGAGAAAGAAATCAGAGACAAACATAAGAAATATGTTTATTTCTATATTTTTCGTGTTTGAACATTTACTATCAAATATTAGAACCTAAACAAACAAAATAAGCTTCTGATTACCAAGCCGGCAATTACTGAGATGAGTATAATACTCCAAGACGACCACTGTTTGTGGGCTAATAAATAAGCACTCAGGTGGAAGGCTGTTTGGAACATGATCTGGCATGTCCTTCTAGAGACTTACCAGAATTAGTTTCTGGGAGGCTGGTCAGTGGCAAACCAGGTAGAGTGCACATATCACTATGAACAAGAGCCTGGGTTCAATCCCCGGTTCCCACTTTCAGTGGGAAGCTTCAGCAGTGTTCAAGCAGTGCTGTAGATGTCTCTCACTGTTTATTGGTCCCTCCCCTATCAGTTTCTCTCTGTCAAGAGAAAGAAAGGAAGAAAGGGTGGAAGGAAGGAAGGAAGGAAGGAAGGAAGGAAGGAAGGAAGGAAGGAAGGAAAGAAGGAAGGAAGAGAGAGACAGAGAAAGAAAAAGAAAGAGAGAGAGAAAGAAAGAAAGAAAGAAAGAAAGAAAGAAAGAAAGAAAGAAAGAAAGAGAAAGAAAGAAAGAAAGAAAGGAAGAAAGAAAATGGCCACTATGGGTGGTGGACTCATAATACAGACACTCCCATATGTACTGATTGTACATCTAGAAATTCTTTGGGACTCAGCCTTCCCCCCCTTCTCTCTGCCCCTCCAGGTGCACTGTGCCTACCCACTGACAGGGGACACCTCTCAGCTCTCTGCCGGAGGAGTTTTGGAGAGCTGGCCTGTCCCCCTGCAATCTGTCAGCTGTGTTTCTTGAGATTGGAGACTATGTATATTTATTGGCTTCATTTTTCTGTGTATATTTTCATTAACCTTTTTTTTTCTCATCAAACTTTCTTGCATAGATTTTGTACTGCTGGGCTGGCTAGGTTCACAGGTGGGAGACAGACGATCAGGGACTCATGGCTGAGCTGTACGCTGTATCTCTTTATTCATGCGGAAAGCAGCACAATCTAAGCCAAGCTAAGCTAAGCTAAACTAAACTAAAACTCACAAACCTGTCCTTATATATACTTGCCAAGTAGGGTGTAAACAGGATGTGATGTAGAGAGGGTGGAGCAAAAAGAGATTGATGAAAATCAGGGTGTGACAAGGAGAGGGGGCGGAGCAGGTGAGAATTCTACCACTGAGCCATCAATGCCCTGGAGGGAGGGTGGTGCTTAGTTAACAGTGGTTATGTAAATAGATACAGTGTTAAGCAGGGGGATTAAACCAAATGAAACAGAAGGGGTTTTTAGAAGCATACCAACATCGTACTATTAAAAGGCAAAGGGACTGGCAATGAGAAATAGATGCTGGGACCCCAGCCCGTCCCTATACCCAAGTCCTGCTCCCAAGAAATCACTTTTTAATCTTCTGGCTTCTAGTACTTTCTGTCACTGTGCTTCAGGTGTCTCTCTTGCTCCCTCTCTACCTCCCCTTCCTCTGTCAGTTTGTCTCTGTCCTATTAAATATAAGAAAAATAAAATAAAGCAGAAAAATTTCCTTTTTCTGTTACTCTCTTCATTTCAGCCACCATAATGAACATTGATCTGAAAAATGAGTGTGTGCTGGAAAACCTCCTTGCCCTCAGGTTTCTCTTCTCTCCTTCTCAATCCCTCCTTGTTTTATCTCGCCCCCCTCTTATCTAATTGTCTTTTCTCTTTGTCTGTATATCCCACATCTTGACAGATTTTTATCTATCTTAACCTTTCTGAGTTTCTGCTATGTTTATTTTTCAAGGTCTCTTTCGTGTGTGTTTAATTTGTATGCATTTTAGTAGCATTCTGGTCTTGTTTCTTTGTGGGTTTTTTTTGGGGGGGCTGTTTCTTTTTTTTTTCTGAAAACATTAATTTCCTTTCCTCCCTCTCTCCTTACGGCTCCCTTCTTCCTCCTCCCCTTCTTTCCCCCTCCTGACATTCCTGTTTGTATAGGTCTCTAACTTCTGTGTGAGAAACTTGGCTTAATTATTTGCTGGTCCTTTGCTCTTCATGCCTGTTTCATGGTTAGTCACAGAAAGCAAATGAACACCCATACCTGTGGGCAGGGCCTCCCCACCATCCAGCTCCACTGCCAGGGATACTGGAGGGGAGTCTGTGTTTCACTGGGGGCTTCAGAGACTGTGTCTACTGCTCACTTCCCTGGGGCCTGGGTTGGTCTGTTCAGTGAACTCTTCAGGAAAGAGAGTGCACTGCTCTACCCACTGAACCACCTCTGGTCCACTTGATTTCTTGTTTTTATATGTATTTATGACTATTATTCTAATTGTGAATACATGTCCCACAGGGAACACACCAGATATTAAAGGGTAACTTTTTTTTTTAATACTTCTACCTAAAGCTCAGGGAACATTGTTAAGTCGAATAATTAGCCAGGAAGAAGCTGTAAGTATAGTGTTTTTATGTCTTAGAGGAGTTCTGAGACTTTCCCTCTAAAACACCTCTAGCACCTCAATTATTTTCTTTTCATATTTTTACATTAAAAATGAGGTATTTGCACAGAACAGGAAGGCTGATACTGAGAGCAGCTTCTAAATCTGGAAAGACAGTGTGCTGGTGCACACACACAGGCTGGGAGTTTCAGAGGGAAAACATTGTTCTTGGAATGACCACTATTTGCTTTTCCTTTATTGGCACTGAGACACTTCAAGATAGTTTTCAAAGTATAGAGGAGAGGCAAAATGAGTAATCGTTGGTAATCTTGATAGTTTCTGCTCTGATTATAAACGCCACTACTGTTGACAGTACATTATAGACTTGTTTTGCTAATAGATAGTACTTCACTTATACCAACTCCATTTAGATGAACCAGATGGTATTACTAGTAAATTATCATTTTTGTGTGTGTGAATTGGGTAGATAGCTCAGCCTGTGAAAGCACAGGAGTTGTATGTCTGAGACACTAGAGGCTATAAGTTTGATCCCTGGCACCACTTAATGCCAGAACTGAGAAATGCTCTAGGGTCTCTCTCCCTCTCCCCTTCCCCTTTTCTCTCCCTCCTCCCACCTCTTTCTCTCCTCTTATTCACACTCTTCTCTCTTATTTACAGTCATAGTAGACAAGTCTTTTTCAAAGATTGTTATTATTTGCAACAGAGAATTAACGATCAGTTTCTTGAGTTCATAAAAAGGACAACATTTTGGGCTTAAGTTCAAAAAAGATAACTTTCCTTTCCACGTCTTAATTGTTGTTTTGAATACTGTATCAAAACAGTCCAAACTTATTTGTATTAAATTGTTTTGGTATTCAAACATTTTACTAGTAAATTTATCTATTAAAGATCTCACATAATAAAATTTCATGGCTAGTAACATTGTACTGAGGGAATCAGAGTTTGTGGGGAATAATCATGTAGAGAACTTCATCATGGTGACATCCAGTGCACTTAGTAAAAGCCAGTCAGACCAGTGACTTGGAATTAAAGCCCAGTAGGGATAACTTGGGTCTGTGTTTCCAGCAGTTTTGATCTATGGTGCTTAAGTTTGACACTAACCGAAACTTAAATGTCTCCACTTTAGTAAAAGGGGAAAGGTGTATGTGATTTGAAGAGAAACTAGAGTATATGTCCCTATTTTAGATCATTTTAATTAATTACTTCTGCCTACAACTTTTAGAGACCAGTGTGTGTGTTAGTTAATTATTTGAAAAATTGATGATGATTAGAATATGTGCAGTTAACTTGCTTAAGTTATGTTGGAAATTAGACATCAAATAATTGACTAGCAAACACAGAAGTTTATTGCAATAAGTTCAGTTTCTTTTTTTGGTGATTACTGGTGATCTATCACTTTTGTCCATTAAGGAAAGAGAATTTTCTCTCTATCATTAACCATTTGTAGGTTAACTGATTATAGAAACAAAGTTAGCACAGTGAGAAGCCTAGCAAGTTCTTGGAATGGGTCTACTTCATAGGAGGAACACTAACTTTAATTTTACTTGGAGTTAGTATTTCCTGCCGGGCTAGTGTGGGGTTGCCTCTTCCCAGGCTTGTACTCTCTGGGTTGGAGAGAATGCAACCGGAACCAGTCTGGGCTGCTACTCACTTAGCAACGTGAGAGAGGTGACTCAGGAACAGACTCATGGTGGCAAGGCAATTTGATTCTTTATTGATTAGGGAGCCCAGGCTTTTAAAGGTCAGACCTGGAAGTGGCAAGTCAGAAACGGAAATGGCTAGGAAAGGGGTGGAGAAAGGCAAAAGGGGCTGGAAAGGTAGGAACTTCCTTAGCAACTGTTGCGAGGGTTTTAACTGGTAGGATTAATAATACCCTGCAGGCACGGAGGGTCTTGAGGGTAGAAAGAAGACAGATCAAAGAAATGGAATGGGTGGGGATCTTTCAGGCAAAACAATGATTATGTAGATAATAAGTCTGGTAAGACGAAAGGATGGATGTTCCCTCAAGTCAAGCCCTGCCAAGCTCAACCATATCCTCACAATTCCCCGACAATTTCCAATTACTTCCTATGTCTGTATATCTGTAACATGGTCTTATATCAGTATGGTGTGTGTATTGACCATTCATGGTTCTGAAATGGAGAAGGAAGAGCACATCGCCAGCTTTAATGTTGTGACTGGTTTTTGGAGCCAAGGTCAAACCCAGGGCCACATACAAATGAAATGTGTATCCTGCCACTGAACTGTATTCTTGACAGTTTATTTTTTAAACATTCTACTTTGGATACTGAATTTTGTTGTTGTTTTATTACTGTTGCCCCTATTTCAAAATTTTATGCAACAATGTACAAAGAACTTTTTTGACTTTGTGAAGAGTTATTAAAAAATACCTTTTATGATGAGTTTTCTTTATAAGACATAATACATAGGCATTACAGTATTACCTCAACCTGTGAACATTTGATTTTATTTTTTGTTTTTATTTATATGTTTTATTGGTGATTTAATAATAATTTATTTATAAGATTGTAAGATAACAGTGGTATAATTCCACACAGTTCCCACCACCAGAATTTTGTGTCCCATCTACTCCATTGGAAACTTTCCTGTTCTTTATCCCTCTGGGAGTATGGACAAAGTTGGTTTTGGGGTGCAGAAGGTAGAAGGTCAGACTTCTGTAATTGCTTCTCTGCTAGACAAAGGCTTTGGCAGGTAGATCCATATCCCCAACCTATTTCTGTCTTCCCCTAGTGGGGTAGGGCTCTAGAGAGGTGAGACTTGGGGACACATTGGTGTAGGTATAGCTCAGGGAATATAGATTGAAATTGTAGTAGCATCTGAAACTTGGTGTCTGAAAGATAGCCAGATATAAAGCAGGACAAACTGCTTAATAAATAGGAACCCAAAGGTAGGAATAGAGCAGATGAGATTAGGAGTCCTGTGGGGGTTGGGGGTTGGTGGAACTAGGAAATCTATTTTCGTTATGTTTCTAGGGACCCATGACTTCAGTAATTTTTTCCTGAGCTTGATAGCTACCATGTAAGTGGACTGTAAGTATTGTCTGGGGTGGGGGGGAGTGTCAGAGTTGAGAATAGGGCTAGAAAGCTGAATTAGGTCAGAGAGTAGCTCCCAAACTTGAAGAAAGTATATAAATACAACTAAGTGTTTACCCCATTGGTTTGACCTAGGGCATATATATATATATATATTTATATATTTGTGTTTAGCACAGAAGCCTGTGTGACTTCTGAATCCCTGTGAGGCTGAAGCTCACAGTCCATGGGCACAGCTGGGAACACTTGAGACTGCACTCATTTCAGGGCTAGCCTTCCTTGAGTGGCAGAGTAGGATGGTCCAGCCTCCCTTTGGAGAGTGGGGCAGTCTCTACCATTGCTACTTTTAGTGAGGGCAAGGTCCTGGAGAGGCCCATAAAAGGGCTTATGATAATGTTCCTGATGGAAGTGACCAGTGATGATGGAGAGAGAGGGATCTATTAGTGATCTAGACCCATCATATCCTTGTGAGAATCCAAGAATTCCTTGACTAGAGTCTCTGGTGATGGGGTGGCCTGGTAGTGACCAAAAGGGCCATCATGAAGTCTCTAGCCCTTATCTAGCTTTTGTAGTCCTTCTCTTTATCTGATGAGCTTAGACTTTCTCTCCATTGTTAAAATTGTTGAGTGCCATTTGTTGTATCCAAACTGGTATTGGGTTTGTGGGGTTTGGCCTCAAGTTAGGAAGAAATAAACTGAGGGTTTAAGTGGTAATCTAAATTAACCTTAGACTTTAACCTTAGAAATCCACCTGCAGTTTACTTGTTTGATGACTCTAATAGAGGTTGTCACCTGAGTGACATACAGGAAGAAGTGCCTTCATTCTGCCACGTTTATTCCTTCATCTCCCTCATTTGCTTTGCCTGACCTTGCTTCATACAGTGCAGGACTTGGGGCTCCCTCAGAGAGGGAACCGTTACCTTTACCTACTTGGTAGCCTACCTGGTAAAGGAATGCCATGTGTGTTAACAGTGGTGGCATCATCTTCATTTAACTCTGTGTTGAGTTGAGCATGCCTCACCTCTTTGTAAGTGGCATAAGGAAGTGAAACTAGTAATTGAGCATGATGTTTCTCTCTCTGGGTGAAGGCAGCTAAGATGAGAAGACAGCCTAGATGATGAGATGATACAGAGAACCAGGAGTCCGTGGAAACGTTCATGAGAAAGGTTCATTGAAGGTGGAGGAGACATTTAAGTGGACAGGATGACATTAGGCATTGTTGAAAACAAGTCAGTCTCACTGTTCTTGGAATGTCCTTCTCATTCCCTTGTTTGTCCTTGAGAGGAACGTGGTGCTGTCCCTTGGCTCTTCATTGTGCTCCAGAGCCAGGCCAACCAGGTCCTCTCGGCCGGGAAGTGCAGATTTTTCTTGACTCTGTATCGTCAAACCCCATGTTACCTCCCAATTTCACATGACCCCTTCCTCTCCTGAGTCATCAGCTTTCTCTGTACAGAATGTGGTTATCGCTCATACCTTTTCATAATAAACACTTGAAAACTTCTAAAATCATTATAGATAGATACATACATAGATACATAGATAGATAGATGACAGGTAGATACTCTTCCAAGTAGAACTGGGATCTCCCTATTTTTAATCTTCTTCTCTCTCTCAATATATAGCAGCCCTTTAATATACATTTGTTGAATCATTTTTCCTACCACCAAGGGGTAATCATGTGGCACTATAAAAGTTTCATAAGAGAGCTCCCCAGAGAGTTTTGAACAGTACAGTGGAAGCATTTCATGTCGCCGATGCTCAAGGAGACTATTTCCAGGGACCAGTAGTGGATCTTCGTGATTGCTGGTTTACTCGGCACACCAGTACATGTATGTGTCATAGCAGTGATGCTATAAAAGGAGTATTGTGTCCCCTAAAGGAGTAAAGCATACCACCGGGTGGAGGAGTACTTAGATGTGCTAAGTACTTAGAGGAAGTAAGTACTCTGATTTGAAGCCAGATTTGCTTTAGCTGTAAAGAAAAAGGGAGGATGGGGATTCTGTAGGTGGGAGATCGGGAAGGAAGGAATGAAGTTGACTTGGGCGTGCGTGTGCGTAGGTGTAATAGCATGAAAGTCATGGAGAAATAAACATTGAGAAGTTCATCACTGTGTCTGCTATTTGTCAAATGTTTGCCTTCTTAGAAAGCAAAGTTTTTACGTTTTTAATCCCGGGATGGGGAGTGACCTAACTTCCTACCACCCTTTGGGGGATCTTGGAATTCCAGAGCTGCAAGGTTATTCATGTCAGTTATTTACCCTTTCCAAAAGTTAACAATTGAGGTCTTTATTGAACAAGATTTACATTGATCTCAATAATTCCTGAAGACTCACTTTTAACAACAGCTGGCGGTTTACTTATGTGGTAGGATCAGATGTGGCATCTGCCCCTCACTTGTCAGACGTGGATGGCAGCACCTGACGAGTTGCAGCTTCTTGGAAGGTGATGCCCCAGAGAAAAGTGGCTGTAAGCCATGCAGATGGGCCGGCCGCTCGCTCAGGACAGCACTAGCTGGTGCGCTGGTACACTCAGCCGTGACTTCCCTTCTTTCTTCCTCCCTCCCTCTTCCACCAGAGCATCACTGCTCAGGACTGGCATTTTTGGAAAGAGAGAAAAACAGACAAGACAGACAGGCACACCATAGTACCAAAGGTTCCCCCAGTATGGTTCCTCCAGGCTGGGCCTGGGCCTGGTTCTGTTCCATGCCAAAGCAGGTGCTGCATACACAGGTGGGATATTTTGCCAGACCTTCAAGAATTTCATAACTGCTGAGGCCCTTTTTCCCATTAATTATTCCCAACTCAAATAGCTCCTTTCTTGTACAACTCCGTTCCACAGACGGAATGTTGATTTCCTGTGATTCCCACTGTCCTTCCTGGAACATCTGATCAAAGGAGAGCCTTTGCCCGGTGCTTGGGGCCCTGGGACCCAGCTGCCTTCAGTCTTCTCCTTGGCTTCCACTCCCAGTCTCTCTTCTGGCCACAATAAGTCATTTTCTTCTTCCCTCATACACTCCTAAAGAAACAACCAGACAAACTGGGTTTAATTACAGTTTGCCCTGCTGACTTCTTGGGACCCTTTAAGATGTTTTCTTACCTTTTTTTTTTTTTTTTCTCCTTCCCCTCCTGCCTAAACAAAAAGGGAAGCGGGCTCTTGGGAAGGCTCGGCAGGATTCCAGCAAGGCTCTTGTATCCTGGCCAGCTCCATTCTTCTGTTTCAGTCGAGCTTTTCACTGTGCTCTTTACTTCACCATGCAGGCTCAGCAGTAAGCGTAGTATTTGTAGGTAGTTGGCTGTGCCGAGTGGTCACCTACTTTTTGCTGTGTGGAGCTCAAGGGGATGACGACCGCATAGAGTGAGGGGACCAGTACGTGTTTATTTTGTGGTCACTGATGGTGAGGTGTCCTGACAACTAGGGACCAGGGGTGTGCTTACTGGAGGCCCATGTGAGGTGAGGAGGCTGGTGGGGACCCGCCGTCCTCTCCCTCCCTCTCCCTCCTGCCACCACCACAGGTACAGCTGGCTCTGGAACTCCTTCTGACAACTCTCACACATAGCTTGCAGTAGCTAAAGACCCCCAGAGCCTGCTTTCCCCCCTCAGGATGCCTGTGTTTGGGATGTTTCTCACGCTGCTCTGTTAGTACTGGAGGAGTTGCCACATGTCTGTCATTCCCAAGGGTGCTGGGGCTGGCAGGACCTTGACCGTGGCCTTTCTAAAGCCGGGCACACGCACCCCTCCCTGGTGGTGTCTTTGGGACTTGCCATTCACAAGAGAGCCTTAGGGAAAGTCTGATTTTCCAGATCAGTTGTTCTTTCCTTCTTTCAGAATGCACACTTTCTCCCCACAGAGACATGTGTGTCTGTGTCTGTCTGTCTGTCTCTCTGTCTCTGTGGTGGGCATGGGAAGCACAATGGTGGAAGAGGAGCTACGATCTGACGTATGTGAGGCACAGATTTTGCATTAGGATGGATCATGACACTCCCTGTCTTAAGATGTCTCGCAACCCAGTACAGTATCTCCACCTGGGAGCTGAGGTGCCCTGAACAGGCTTCAAGGCACCCTTGGCAGTCACAGCTGTGCTTTGTGCAGAACTCTACTTTGGGAAATGTTCAGTAGCTCCCTGAGTTTGTTTTGTTTTGTTTTTGCCCTTCAGATTGGCATTTCTGAAAACATTATTCAAAAAGATGCAGAATCACCTGGAGTGTTGTTAGACGTGCGATTTTTTTTTCACCCCCGACCTGCTGACTCAGAGCAGAGGGGGCAGGAGCCTGCATTTTCAAAAAGACCATGTTAATTTCTCCATTCTCCACCGACCTGTTGAACTCGTGTGTGTGTGTGTGTGTGTGTGTGTGTGTGTGTGTGTGTGTGTCGTGAATGAGAGTGCTTTGTCTTCCGTAGGCACACACTACTTTCAAATGTTCATCTTCTGTGTTAGATTATATCTACTCTTCTTCCAGATTGTTCCATGCAGCTGGAGGGTGGGAACCACGCCAGATTCACACATGTGCTCCCAACACCTCTCTGTGTGAGAAGAACTCCAGAAGTGCTTAGTGAGGTAATGGTTGTCCTAGGTTCAGGCTTCCCTTAAACCTAGCAAACTGTGGCGTGTTGGGTCTTTTTGGTTTTGTTTTATTTCTTTTTTCTTTTTTCTCATTAACTCTCAGATATGCCCAGTCTATTTGTAATGTGAGCTTAAACTGCTCATGTCTAAGCACGTTTTCATGACATAATCATTCACTCCAACTTTGGTTTCTGCTTCCTTTCTCCCATGGTAATCTGATAACCTTGATGGAGATTTTTATCTGGTTTCATTTTATAGGTCCTTGTATGACTTGACTGGGATTGTATCCCAGTGCACTGTGAGAATCTTTTCACCTTGCTTTGATGGGGGTAATAGTGATCCTCTTTCCACCTCTTAGAAATCATCCTTTCCCACTACTATTCTGCCAGTGTGAATGGTATTACAATTGAGTAGGCTAACTGGGGGCAACCTATCGGGAGAAATTGAAAAAGACATTTCCGGGATGAACTGAATAAAGGAACCTCTCTCTTGTCTTCTTGGCCATTATATTGATAGTTCATAAAAGAATCAGAAAGTGACAGCTTTGCCTTCAGCACGATACTGTGAGTGTGGGTTGCTGTGAATCTCCCGGCTGCTCTCCCCGCCCCAGTGTGAAGAACCCCAGTGCATACCGGCCTTGGATGATTGGTGGGAACCTACCCGCACCCTCATCCTCCCTCCTGGGGGCCAGGCTGTTGTATCCATGGGGCTAGCTTAGCCTGGCCTCAGGCACGGAGTCAACAGTGCCCACTCAGTGCCAGCTGCTTGAGTTATCTTAAAGGCGCAGATCAAGGAACAGTGTGTCTCCAGCAAATGCTTTGCTTTGCCTGAACAGCAATCTGTCTTCTGTGACCGTTGCCAGAGCAGAGTCATCTCTGTCTCCCGATGCTCATGTCAGAAGGGCCATGAGTTGCCACTTTGTTGTACTTACTCTGCTTTACTACTGTTTTTGACGGGTTAGGTTGTTTTCGCCGGGCTGGCTTCACGGGCGGGTAACAGATGACCCGGGACTCATGGCTGGGTTGTAGGCAGTATCTCTTTATTCATGCAGGACGCAGCATAATCTAAGACGAGCTAAGTTAAACTCAAAGTACAGTACCCTCAAACTCACAATGCTGTCTTTATATATACTTCCCAAGTAGGGTGGAAACAGGATGTGACATAGAGAGGGTGGAGAGAAAAGTGACTGGTGAAAATCAGGGTGTGATAAAGAAGGGATCAGGGTGTGACAAGGAGGGGGGTGGAGCAAAAACATATCATGAAACTGGGGATTGAACCAATGCCCTGGAGGGAGGTGCTTGTTAACAGTGGTTATGTAAATAGAATGAAGTGGTTATGTAAATAGAATAGTGTTAAGCAGGGGGGATTTAAACCAAATGAAACAGAAGGGGTCTCATGCATACCAACACTTTACTAGTATCTGCAGCACTTCAAGAGAATATGTTGCCCAAATCCTTGTGTGGCTGTTAACTTTCATTTTTCTCCAACTGTGTGTTTGTGTTTCCCAGTCTCACATAAGATGATAGTTTATTGTGTTGGTGAGGGTGATTAGGATTGAGTTGGGATGGTTTCTGGTTTCTTGGGTCCACGTGTTGAGAGGCTGGCCGCGCTCCACTTGAGCACATGTGCACCCCTGAGCCTCCCGGCAGGCCCTGCAGATGCTCTGTCTGCTCAGGCCTGACAGCAGAATGGAGACACGAGTCCATGTGGATCCATTCATTCACAAGCCATGAAGGGAGGGCAGGAGAGAGCACTGTGCCCAGAAATGGAGAAGTCGCCGTTGGGAGTTTGGTTATAAGCAGTGTGGGGAGCAGAGAGCAGTGAGCAGGATGAGAGCTGGCAAGGCTGAGTCATGCCTCGGGCAGGGTAGGTGTGTCGTCTGATCTGAAGCAGCCCGTGATTCAGAAGTTCCACAAGTCACTGTAGCCACAGGGGAGCCCAGAGGAAGAGAGGACAGAAGATCCACCCTGCTTCAGCATCAGTGAAGGATCCTGAGTCTCTAGTGCGTTGTTTGGTGTCTTCCAAAACTAGTGTGGCACAGACAGGTTGCCTTGTGCCATACCTAGATTGGGGTGATATTCTGAAAGCATGACTGAAAGCATGAACTTGGTAGGACTGTGCTCAAATATCACGACATTAGAGGGATTGGAATAGGAGGCAGACACAGGAGACCTGGGTTTCTGACTGACTTACCTAGCTTTTGTCAAGAAAAAAGTGCATCCAAAACACATTTTCAAGAGTGCTGTAATACCCTGCCCAAGACACGCCCTTCTAAAGCACAAAGAGAAGGTAAGCGTTTTATTATTAAAGCATTTTGTTGCCTCAAATCCAGAAGGTGGGCTCAGAGGAACACAAGCACAGGACTCGGTTTTATAAATTATCTTGAAAAGGAAAAAGGGAGAGAGGAAGAAAAAGTAAATGTAACTTATTCTTACTCAAGCTTTTTCTTTTAATAGTACTAAGCTTTCTTCTTTCTAGTCTTTTTTCCTCTAGTATATGAAATTTATATAAAACAAATAGACAGCTAAAAGGACAACTTAATAAATGTTAGCTCAAGAAATAAAATAAAGCCAGAAAAGAAGTAGGTTTCTGCTTAGTGTTGCATATAAAAATAAATGTCAGCTAGGATAGAAGTCTAAATGTAGAGAAGGAAATATGTAAATATTTGCAGGAAATACAGGAAAACATTTGTACCTCTTTAGGGTGGAGTAGGAGAGCCTTCTCAGTCAAGCAAGGTGAAAAACACAGGCTCCATAAAGAAAAAGATTGTCAGCTTTGTGGACACGGAAGCCCAGTCTGAGTGCAGTAAGAAGAAACGTTTACTTGAGACTGGAGACAGCCACCCGTGGAGCTGAGAGGCAGAGAGAGTTGTGTGCCCACTTTCCCAGGTCAGGAGTGCTTCTGTGTGCAGAGAGTGGGCCAGGCCAGCGCTCAGGGCTGGTTTATACCGGGGATAGGGGTCAACCAGTGCTGTCTTGATTGGAGGACAGTTTGTCAGGACAAGACTGGTCAGGTTGCAGCCCTGGGTGGTCTGTGGTGGACCAGTTTGGGCTCAGCTGCTTCTGGGAAGTGAACTTGCCTTGGCATTCCTGGAAGTGCCTGGGGGCCTGAATCCCAACAGCCTCCCAACTGTGTTTTCAGTACCCAGATGCAAATGGGTCCAAATAGCTTCCTATTTCTAGTCAAATGAAAATAAAAATTTAAAAACTAGTGTGTGGCAAAAGTCACCCCTAACCAAGTGAGGAAAAACCCCCAGTAGGTAGGAGGGTCACTTGTCACACCACAGGTGGCACTGTGTGTGGCAAGTGGTGTCAGGGAGCTCCTCAGAATCCTTCACTGAAAGATGACCAGTCCAAGGTGGCAAAAGAGCTCACTTGATAGTGTGCCTGCCTTGCCATGCAAAGATATTTATATATATAAATACAATATGAGCAGTCAGAAAAAATGGATGAAGGCTGTGAGTGCGTGTGTACATTTTTTTCTCCTATTTTTTGTTGCCCTTGTTATTGCCATTGATGTTGTTGTTGTTGGATAGGACAGAGAGAAGTAGAGAGAGGAGGGGAAGACAGAGAGGGGAGAGAAAGACAGACACCTGCAGACCTGCTCCACTGCCTGTGAAGCGACTCCCCTGCAGGTGGGGGGTCGGGGGCTCAAACCGGGATCCTTACGCTGGTCCTTGCGCTTCAGGCCATGTGCGCTCAACCTGCTGCGCTACCGCCTGACCCCCTTGTACATTTTTTTAAATTTCATTTCTCTCTTTTTGTCTTTTTTTTTAAATTTTTTATTCATAAAAAGGAAACATTGACAAAACCATAGGATAAGAGAGTACAACGCCACACAATTCCCCCTACTAGAACTCCATGTCCCATCATCCCTTCCCCTGATAGCTTTCCTATTCTTTATCCCTCTGGGAGTATAGACCCAGGATCATTATGGGGTGCAGAAGGTGGAAGGTCTGGCTTCTGTAATTGCTTCCCCGCTGAACATGGGTGTTGACAGGTCGATCCATACTCCCAGCCTGCCTCTCTCTTTACCTGGTAGGATGGGGCTCTGGGGAAGTGGGACTCCAGGACACATTGGTGGGGTCGTCTATCCAGGGAATTCTGGTTGGCATCATGTTAGCATCTGGAACCTGGTGGCTGAAAAGAGAATTAACATATAAAGCCAAACAAGTTGTTGACTAATCATGAACCTAAAGGCTAGAATAGTGCAGATGAAGAGTTGGTAGGGTCCCCGTTTTGTGGATAGCTAGTAGGTCTATTTTACTTCTATTCCAAAGGGCCTGTAACTATACTAGTTTAGTTTTTTTTTGTTTTTTTGTTTTCCCTGAGCCTGACATCTCATATGCAAGTGGATTCAAGTTATTGTCTGGGGAGATGATGTCATGGCTGGAAAAAGACCAGAAAGCTGGATGAGGAAAGAGAGTAGCTCCCAAATATGAGAAAGGTGTATAAATTTTGTTGACTGTAAACCTCATCAATTTGATCTCATCTGGGGCTCATATTCAGCTTAAGAGCCTATGTGACCTCTGCATCCCTGTAGATCTGAGCTCACATTCTGCAGTCATGAGTAGGAACGTTCTAAGCTGCCCTGATTTCAGGACCCATCTTCCTCGGGTGGAGCACAGAGTGTGTTGTCCATCCTCTCTTCAGAGGATGGAACATTCTCTACCGTTGTTGATCCCAGTTGAGGGCAAGGTCCTATGGGAGGCCCATAAAGAGGTCTGTTGTGTTGTTCTTGATAGAGATGACTGGGGATTTATTATTTATTTTTATTTATTTATTATTAGTATTTATTATTAGAGGATTTATTTGAGGTCTAGCACCATCATGTCTGTTTGGGAATCTCAGGACTCCCCGATAATGGCCCCAGCTGGTGGGGTGGCCTGAGAGTGACTCTAAGAGTCATCGTTAAAGTATGCCAGTCTCTTGCCCTTATTCAACTTTCGCAGCCCTTGCTTCGATAAGGTTAGCTTTGGAGTGAGTAATAGGGAAGTGTAATAGGAAGTAGGTGAGGAGGGTAAGTCTAAGTAGACACTATTCCATTATGAACTTTATACTGATTCACTGCAGACTATTGTGTACTTTTGCTATGTATTTTGCCCTAATTGATGGATACTTGTGAACATATACTATATCTCATGGGACCTGGTCTATATCTAGGTTTGGGGGCTTTATTAGGAAGTGAACCATCTGGAATGGAATTAGAGAGTCATATGAAAGGAAAGATCTCACCCAAGTCATGAGGCTGAAGGGTTGACATTCCATGCCTGATGTCTCTGGACACAGTCTGAAGTGAAGCATGCTGAGGTGGCACTCATTGTGTTGATTAGGTTGGAATTGGCGGATGCAATATCATTTGGTATGAATTGAGAGAAGCATGCAGGAAAGTGAGCCCCACCCTAGAGGTTCCAGGACTGGGGGAAATATAGGCTCTATAGAGGAAGCAGGAGGTTCCTGCTGTCTTAGGGTTTAAGAAAGCAATAGATAGTTATTGCTATAATCACATTATTTGGCAATTGGGTTAACTTTGAAAAATCCCTTTGTTAGGATTTGCTGTATCATACACAGCACCACCATAATTTATGTCCTTTGACATTATTTGTATATAGCTGTGCCACTGGTTGCTTCTGTTTGCCCTGGCCTAAGCCTTTAAGAGAGTCAACATATCAAAGACTCAGCCTATGGTCTGTGCATTAAAAAGTTTGAGACATTTAATCAGTTTTTCCCCTCTTATTAATTAAGTAGTGATTAATATGACTACAAATTAATAGGAGTGTACATAAACACCATTCCCACCACCAAGAGACTGTGTCCCATCCCATCCTTCCCCCTCCTCCCCCAGCAAAGCCGAACTTCCGCCCTCACCCTCAACCCAGAGGTTATTTTTTTTTTAATATTTTTATTTATTTTAGTGAAAGAGGGATACAGAAAGAGCTACCAGAGCACTGCTCAGCTCTGGCTTATGGCGGTGCTGGGGACTGAACCTGGGACTTGGAGCCTCAGGCTTGAAAGTTTTGCATAACCATTATGCTGTCTCCCCAGCCCCAACCCAGAGATTTTTTACTTTGGTGCCCTACTCCAAATTCAGTCAGTGTGTGTGCATTTCAGAGATGATGTGAGTACCGCTTCCTCCTTACAAAAGGGCAAGCTCCCCTGAGAAACAGAAGCTGAATGAGGAAAGGGGGCTGACACGCGCTGCTGGCAGAGGGCCTGCCTTCATACGACCCTGGGTGTGACCCCTGGCACCGCAGATGAGTGAACAGAGCTCATATTTTACTCTCTGTCGCAAAAGTCAGTAAAATAAATGTTTAAAAAGAAGGAAATGGCCCAGTAACCAGTTTGAACTTTTCAGACCAGGCTTAATGAAATGGATCCTGACAGTAAGAGCCAGTGAGATGACTGGGGGGCAGGGATGGGGGGAGGCTCTGGTGCTGTGGTCTCTCTGTCTCAGGAGAGTCTGCCCCAGTCTGTGAAGGTGCGCCTGCACAAGGTCCCAACTCTACAAAAATGAAAGAAAAGATCATTTCTCAGCTTACATGCTGGTCGAGAAAGTAAAGTTCTACAACTGTTTGGTAATTTCATAGAGCATATACAAATTTAAATTATTTGTCATTTTGGGATATATCAGTTCCTGTTTTAGAAATCAAGGTTCACAAACTCTAATCCAAAATCATTGAAGAGACCGTTTTTGCTTCCAGTTTCAAAGATTTCAGATTAATAAAGAAAACGATACAACACACTATAAGACAAATACTTGCATTTTTTTTGGTGGGGGGGGTGAGTGAGACCAGAACACAGGTATGTCACATGGCAGCTCCCCAGCCCCACCCTCATTCACAACACTGTGGTCACATCAGTTTAGGCCAGCTCTTGGCATGACAGTGGAGTAATCAACCTTTGTATCTTCAGAGACTTTCAGATAAAGCAGAGTTAGGGACAAGGCATCGAGCTCCCACAAGCACCTCAAAATAAAACCACTGACGTACAGACAGATGTGCTGGAAAATGATTTTTTTTTTTTTTTTGCCTCCAGGGTTATCACTGGGGCTCGGTGCCAGCACTATGAATCTACTGCTCCTGGAGGCTATTTTTCCCATTTTGTTACCCTTGTTGTTGCCTTTATTGTGGTTATTATTGTTATAGCTGTTGTTGTTGTTGTTGTTATTGGACAGGACAGAAAAAAATCGAGAGAGAGGAGGGGAAAACAGAGAGGAGGAGATAAAGATACCTGCAGACCTGTTTCACCGCTTGTGAAGTGACCCACCCTGCAGGTGGGGAGCCGGGGGCTCAAACCGGGATCCTTAAGCTTACCCACTGAGCTATTGCCCAGCCCTCATAAATGATTTCTAACAGCAGCCAGCCTGGAAGTTGAGTTCCAGTTGGTGGAGGGTAGGTTACATTGTGGTGCGCCTGCACTCTGTGTTATGTCCTGTCAGCAGAGCTGGATTTTAATGTACTGGAGAATGATTTGTTTGCATTACACAAGAAAACAAATTGTAGAAAAAGTGTTTGTGATATGCTCCCACTCAAAAAAATAATAATGATAAGATGGGAGATGGGTTTTTTTTTTACTTACTTTTTGCATCTAGATGTATTGTATTGTATTGTATTGTATTGTATTGTATTGTATTGTATTGTATTGTATTGTATTGTATTGTATGTGAGCAACAGAGAGAAAGATGCACAGAGAGGTCAGAACACTGCTCAGTTCTGGCTTACAGTGGTGCTGGGGACTGAACCTGAGACCTCAGATCGTCGGGCATGCAAGTCTTTTTGCCATAACCATTATGCTGTCTTCCCAGCCCCGCCTGTAGGTTGTTTATGGAAGATGGGCTTCCACAGGACCAGTTCTCACCTCTTGATTGGGAACCTTAGTGGGGTGGGGTTTGGAAGGAAGCAGGGGTGCTTGTTGAACGTGTCCCTTACATGCTCCTACAGTTTGACTTGTGCAAACCAGCATGTATTTTGGTAATCAAATAAGAGCTCTTTCTCTGAAAAGCTTTCAATAGTGAGTATTACAGAGCACTGGGAGTCTGGCATCTCTGCTGCTCTAAAGCCCCCAGGGAGCCTGCTCTTCATAATTAATGGAAAGCAGGAACCAAGCCTGGCACTCGGCTTGCAGCTCCAGCCTCTGCGAGCAGGCCCTTCATTACTTAATACTGAAGCCTAATCATCTCCAAAGTGTGTTAGCATGTTCCTCCACAGGGGGAAAAACAAGTTAAACACGGACTGTTACTATGAAATGGAAATCCAATCACCCAGGGAATCTTACTTAATTGACCCACTTGCGGTGAATAATAACTCTGGAAAATACTGATTTTTTTTCCCGTGCTAGACTCATTGAATCAAGCTAGTACAGTTGGTTTTCTTTCCATGAATGCAATGTGTGGCACTATTTTAAGCACATTTGGAATATGTTTAAGAATAAAACTATTTCTGCTGTGCTGTTATTTTATTTTTATGGTCACATGTTTCCCCTCTGGGGCCTAGATAGTGGTGCACTTGGTTAAGCACAAATGCTACAGTGCACAAGGACCCAGGTTCGAGCCCCACCTTCAGGGAGAGAGCACTGCAAATGGTGAAGCAGTGCTACAAGTGTCTCTCTCTGCCTCTATGTCTCCCCTACCCTCTCGATTTCTGGCTTTCTCTATCCAATAAATAGATATTTGTTTTAAAAAATTAGAGAATTCATTAAGAAAAAGAAAAGTCCCAGGGAATCGGGCAGTAGCTCGGCGGGTTAAGCGCAGGTGGCGCAAAGCGCAACGACCGGCACAAGGATCCCCGTTCGAGCCCCCGGCTCCCCACCTGCAGGGGAGTCACTTCACAAGCGGTGAAGCAGGTCTGCGGGTGTCTCTGTCTTTCTCTCCCCCCTCTGTCTTCCCCTCCTCTCTCCAATTCTCTCTGTCCTATCCAACAATGACGACATCAATAACAACAATAATAACTACAACAATAAAAAAGGGCAACAAACGGGAATAAATAAATAAAAAGAAAAAGAGAAAAAAAGCTGTCCCACTGTATCCTTAGTTCCTAGAGGGGAGGTTGCTAATGGCTTAGATGAACCTAAAATTAAAACTAATAAATCTATGTCTCCATATAGTTTTCATAGGATGCAGTTTTGTTTCCTAAATTCATGCAGACATACACAAATTTAACTTGGATGCAGAGAGAAAAGTGTAGATTCATTTCTGACAGTAGATAGACTGGCTGGAGAAATGCTGAGAAAGATCAAGCACAGGTCTGTGATTCTGTGAAATCAAGGAAGTAGGGGTGGCAGAAGTTGCATGTTTATGTATTATTTTCCCCAACTTTGACATGGTTAAACAATAACTGTTTCTTGCCCATGGAAATAAATCTCTGCTTCATTTTCTTTCTTTCTTTTTAAAATATTTTCTTTATTTTTAACGAGAGAGAGAGAGAAAGAGAGATACCAGAGCACTGTTCAGTTCTGGTCTATGGTAGGCTGGGGATTGAATCTGGGGCCTTCGATCCTCAAGCAGGAGAGCCTTCTGCGTGACCACTATGCTGTCTCCCCAGCCCTCTACTTCATTTTCTAAAAAGCATCTGCTTGTTTCCAAGTCATTTTTTGGAGGTCAGCTGAATAAGCTGGGAGTGGCGGTGCTGTGGTCAGTCTGTGTTAAAAAGCTTGTGCACCCACCCCGTTAGGGTAGGGGAATTAGGACCATGAATTGAATGATTTTAAGTTCATGGTTTAATGCAAGTAGCCAAGCACTCTTGCCATTTGTTGAAGCCATGTAATTTGTTTCGAGGAGTAACTTTCGGATGTAGTGATGAGGGAAAAAAAAAAAAATGTTTGGAGCCGCGTCCTGCCTCAGCATGGCAGGCTGCCATCTGGATTAAAAAGGAAGTTGGACATGTGCAGAGACCCCACTAGTGGTCACAGCTCTAGGGGGAGCGCCGTCCCTGCTGAGGTGCCCGTTAGCTGGGGCTATGAGGTTGGAGAGGAAAGGAGGAGGAGCAGTGAGGAATTAGACCCTAGGTAGCTGAGCACATTCTGTGTCTGGCCACAGCATCACTGTTGCCAGACTTGTGTTTGATAATGTAAATACAATAAGAGACTGTATTTGCGAAGGCATGGAAAACCGACAATGTGGCCAGGCAGTGAGAGATGCTATCAGCTCCATTCTCCAGCCTTCCCCTGGCCGCACCTTTGACCCCCTGCAACCTCCACCCCACCCTTCACCAACAATCATGCAGTGTGTTGTGTGTCCCTGGAGACAGCTCCTTCCAGAAGGACTTGAAGTGCTCACTGGAAGCACGTGAAGCTGAAGCTTTGTGTGTGTGTGGATCGCCTAGTGTATTATGTCTAAGCACACTTGTCAGTGGTCTTTATAAAGCAATGAGGCATACACGCCTTGACGCTTTGGAGTAAGTCAGGCTGGCTGCACACATGCCTGGTGCCCAGTTTCAGGTGCGGGATGCAACTGCCTTTTAAGAAACAGCACACGTGATAGGGCACGGGGCGAGCACGTATAAGGGTCCCGCTCCTGTCTCAGCCACCTAATATTCCAGAGTGGTGCCCCAGCCTCTCTCTGCCTTCCTCTCTGTTCCATGTGCAGCTCTCTCTTCCTCATATGTAACAAATCTTTTGAAAAAATGATGAGCCAGGTTACTCTGTGCAGGGCTGTAGAGAAATGTTGGCATGAGCTCTGAGCTCCATCACTGAGCAAATGGATGAGAGTTACAGCTCTTTGCACAGAGCGGAGTGCTCTTCCTGCAGCCAGCAGGAAGCAGTCTTTGGTGTTGCTGGGTGGTTGGGGCTGTGGTGGGCTGTGCCTGAGTGGGGTTGAATGTGAACGCACACAATGTTGACTGCACACACTGTTCCCGGTGACTGATGATGTCAACTCGTCTGGGGCAAGAGGAGGCTGAAGCAGGACTGCTGTCCACACACTCTCCACTCATTGACCTGTGACGCGGAGCTATCAGCAGCTTTCCACCCCACACTGTAATGACCTGGAATTGGAGAAGGCAAGAGAGATGCAAAGTGGTGGTGTGTTGAAAGGCAGGAGTGTCCCTGAGCCGGCTGTCTTTATCTGTGAGCTTGGAAAATCAAAGAAAATGCCTTCAAAGCCCCATCTAGTCCCGGTTTTTGATAATTAAGAGAAATAAAGAAGGCAGATCTAAGTAAGTTTCTTCAGCCATGGTGCTCTCTGAGCAAAACACACATAGCAGATGTTTCATAAAGTGAGCTGCAATCTTCCCCTTATTTTCCTATCTTTGGCTTCTAAATCATCAAAAAGAATTCTTGCCTGTTATTGCAAAACTGCCTGCAGTGATTCCAGTCATCATTAGAACGATTTTTGCTTTAATTCTGTGCTGTGTGCACTGTGGTTCTCTTTCACTTAATTCATTGTACAACCATGAGGAAATATCTGTAGATTGGGTGAGCACAATATAACATCATCTAAAATATTTCTAAATATGTATCTTCCCGAAACCAGGCTTTTGGGAGTTGGGCAGTAGTGCAGCGGTTAAGCGCAGGTGGTGCAAAGCACAAGGACCGGCTGAAAGATCCCAGTTTGAGCCCCCGGCTCCCCACCTGCAGGGGAGTCGCTTCACAGGCGGTGAAGCAGGTCTGCAGGTGTCTATCTTTCTCTCCTCCTCTCTGTCTTCCCCTATCCTCTCCATTTCTCTCTGTCCTATCTAACAACGTTGACGTCAATAATAACTGCAACAATAAAACAAGGGCAACAACAGGGAATGAATAAATAAATAAACAAACCAGGCTTATTTTGAAATCTAGGTCTGTATGCATTTTATAGCCGGGTCATGTTAGCATGGCTGAGCACCTGAATGCCCCCTATTTTGTAGGGGGCAGTGTTCTCTAGTCTTTTCTCCTAACAGGGTGGACAACTGCCTTCACTGGCTTTCTCTTTTTCTTTCCTTCTGAGCACTGTCAGGAGAAGAAAGATCACCCTCTCCACTTTTGAATCTCTTTCCTCTCTCTCAGCTTAAACTTTCCCTCCTAATATTTCTTTCCTTCTAGCTTTCCTTCTCTTTTTTAGACTCTCAGCATGGGATCTAGCTGGCCCTTTCCTCCTGTGGATCCTAGATGGGCTTTCCATCTTACTTATGTCTGCTGCAGGGTTTTGAATTCACCAGTGTACTAAGCCCGATTGCTCACTACCTTGATAAAGAAAAGGGAAGGGTTGATGAGATAGCTCAGTGTGCTAAGGCACAGGACTTGCATGTCTGAAGCCACAAAGGTCCAGGTTCAGCTCTGGCTCCATCATGTACCAGAACTGAGCAGTGCTGCAGCTTCTCTCTGTGTCTTATCTGTGTGTGCAAGATCTCTCATTAAAGGTCTAGAGAAACCGTTAATCAAGTAGGGTGAGATTTGAACCCTGGCACCTCATGGGAGGTGATTGTGTTATCTTACTGTGTTATCTTTCCGTCTCTCTCAGTCTATCTGAAAAAAAAAAAAAAGTGCCACAGCACTGAAATTAGTCACATATGTGCTTTGCCCCCACTCCACTGAAACAAAAGTAGAGCTTTAAGACAGCTAAGGGTTAGAGTTTCCAAAACATATGTGATCAAGAGCTTATGTTCTCAGGAACAATCCATGCTGTGTTTGCTAAATAAACGCTCAGAGCACCATGTTCTTTTTTTTATTAACATATGACAGCTTGCTCCTGGGGATGGAAGGGGGGGGTCCTCATGTGTGCAAGCTTTATACCCTCCCACTGAGCCACCTCCCTTGATTCAGCACTCTTTCCTGGGGAAAGTCTGGGGGGGCAGTCTGTACAGATGGGGAGCATAGTAAAGGGAGAGAGAGAAATTTAGGATGCTTATAAATCAGAACCACCCCCCTGGGATATACTGGTCTATGACAAGAGCTTACATAGAGGCCCCATACTGTGTGTCTAAATATGTAAGTTGTGATCAAGCTGACAGTCCATAAAGTGAAAAGCATTCTTTCTCCTCCATTGACAGACCTTTGTGAGAAGCTGCAGGTACAGATTGAGATGGAGGCTCCTTGGGAGTCTGCGTGTGGCAGCGTGAGGTGGGGCCTAGAGGGGCGGCTGGCCCAAAGGCTCCACTGTGGTCGTGCCCTCTGCAGCCCTGTCACTCATCCTACGGGGGTGTGGATACCCAAACCTGTGGAGGACAGCTTCAGGGAAGAGACCTTGTAAGCCGCAGAAGTGGTGTAGGCATCCTCTGGGCAGGGAGGGGGTTACTGGGTTTCAGTCCAGAGAAAGTAGCTCCCAAAAGAAGAGGACATAAGCCCAGGAGACATTTATGGTCACTACTTCAAGAGGAGGAAATTAGTGAAAATAATTTTAGTAATTAAATTGTTAATTATCTTAATTATATATATGTTTAATCCAATATGTCAGAATTCTTAATTACACACACACACACACACACACACACACACACACACACACACATTTATTCATCACTGGGGCTTCATTGCTCTCTACCAATTTGTTCAGATCAACAGAAAGAGACAGACACCACAGCACTGAAAATTCCCCTATTGTCTGGGTGCTCAAACCCTCATCACCATATGGCAAAGCAGGGGTGCCTCCCAGATGAGCCATCTTATTAGCCCTCCCTGCAATTATTAATGTGATAGTCTTATGTTCTTCTTATACGATGTCCTTGAAATCAGTGTCTAGTTCATATCTAGACAGCACCCCCACTACCTGCATTTGAGGTGCCACTAGCCCCCTGGGGCTGGCAGAATCATTCTGGAATGTGGGGCTCTCGTGAGGGGCCAGACTGCTTGGGGGAGGGCACGTGGGCTGCTGTCTTTACTGTCTTTACTGCTGTCTTTACTTTATAGTGGTTTTGTCATTGGACTGATGCAGAGAATAACTGCCCCTCTGTATATTCTGTATATTTAGAGCTGATGAAGTCTTTTATTTATTTTTTAAATTATTTTATTTATTTATTCCCTTTTGTTGCCCTTGTTGTTTTATTGTTGTAGTTATTATTGTTGTCATTGTTGGGTAGGACAGAGAGAAATGAAGAGAGAAGGGGGAAGACAGAAGAGAAAGATAGACACCTGCAGACCTGCTTCACGGCTTGTGAAGTTATACCCCTGCAGGTGGGGAGCCAGGGCTCGAACCAGTATGCTTAAATTGGTCCCTGCGCTTTGCGCCACCTGCGCTTAACCTGCTGCGCTACAGCCCGACTCCCATGATGAAGTCTTAAGATACGAGAATACAGGAGACTAGAGATGGGCACATGTTAAGAATTTTTTGAAAAACTATTGGTTGGAATAGGTCAGGAAGAGAAGGGTGAATACGGGATGACTCCACAGGTAGAGTTAGGAATGGAGAACATGGGATGAAACTTGGACTGAGTCAAGGGGTTCTGGGGAGGGAATGGAATGGGGGTTCTGGGGGGTGGGAAAAAGAAAAACAGTATGTAGCAGGCACCTGTTATGTGGAACTGGGAAACTGTACACAGGTGTCAACAAATGTGCTGTAATTCACTACCCACACCCTGATAAAAACTAAAGCAAAAACCAAAAAAATAAAAATAAAAGAATACACTTTTGTTTGTCTTTCCTTCTCCACTCACTTGTTGAATGTCTTTTTCTCATCTGACTCTGCTGCTGTTCTTTGCCTGTGCAGGTGAGGGGCCCTAGTCATTGTTTGCTGAGATTATCAGCCTTTTCCTTCCTGTATTGACAGATACTTCTCCAAGTGTCAGTGTTTCTGTTTTCCATCCTGAGGAGTTACTGAAGTTCTAAAGCATTCTGCACTCTGCTTTCTGAAAAATCCCTGCACTATATTGTGTTGGATCATGCCTTTTTCTCTTCTAGGGATTTTTTTTTTTTAAACCCAGAGCACTTCTCAGCTCTGGTTTATGGTGGTGTGGGGGATTGAACCTGGAACCTTGAAGACTCAGGCATTAGAGTCTATTCACATAACCTTTATGCTATCTCCCCGACCTTTTCTTTAAGAAAACTTTTCTTTAAGGTTTAATTTTTTTATTAGTGATTTAATAATGATCAACAAGAGTGTAGCAGAGAGAGGTACAACTCCATATAATTCCCACAACCAGAGTTCCATATCCCATCTCCTCCATTGGAAGCTTCCCTATTCTTTATCCCTCTAGGAGTATAGACCAAAGATTTCTGTGGGGTGCAAAAGGTGGGAGGTCTGGCTTCTGTAATTGCTTCTCTGCTGGACATGGATGTTGGCAGGTCGATCCATAACTCCCAGCATGTTTTTATCTTTCCCTAGTGGGGCAGGGCTCTGGGGAGGTGGGGTTCTAGGACACGTTGGTGAGGTCGTCTGCCCAGGGAGGTCAGAAAGGCATCCTGGTAGCATCTGCAACTTGGTGACTGAAAAGCATTAAGATATAAAGCAGAACAAACTGCTTCATAATCAGGAACCTAAAGGTAGGAATAGAACAGATGAGATTTGGGGTTTCCATGTTGTAAGAGGCTAGGAAGTCTGTTTTAGGTATATTCCAGGGGGCCCATAACTTCACTAATTTTTTGCCTGGGTCCGACAGCTAACATGAAAGTAGGCTAAAAGTATTGCCTGGGAAGATGATGTCAGCATTGGGAATAGAACTAAGAAAGCTGGATCAGGGCAGAGAGTAGCTCCCAAATATGGGAAAGCATATAAATACCATTAACTATAAACCCCATCAGTCTAGGGCCCATGTCTATTCATATTTAGCACAGGAGCCTGTATAACCTCTGCATCTCTGTTGGTCTGAGCTCACATTCCATGGTCATAGCTAGGAACATTCTAGGCTACACTCACTGTCTTCTTCAAGTGGCAGAGTATGTTGACCTAGCCTCCCTTCGGAGAGTGAGGCAGTTTCTACCATTGTTATTCTACACTGAGGGCAAGGTCCTATAGAGATGACTTTTGATCATGGAGAGAGGGATCTGTTAGAGGTCTAGGCCCATCATATCTGTGGCAATCCCAGGGTTCCCTGACTAGAGCCCCTGATGATGGGGTGGCCTGGTAGTGACCGAAATGGCCATCATAAAAATGTGCCAATCCATTACCCTTATCTACTAGTCTCTTTGAGGTTCAATTTATTTACATGCACAGTTTAAAACTGTAGCCAGTTCTACCAAGTGAGGGAACATATCTGGAAAGTAGGATACTGTTTTTGTTTGTACCAGACTAGAACAGCAATTTTGTCTATTTTAGGGCATGTTGCTGGATTTAGAAGATAATTTACAAAAGCACCCAGTTAAATTTTGAATTTCAGCAAAAAAAAAAAAAAAGGTTTTTAAGGATAAGTATATTCTGTACAGTATTTGAGAGATACACTAAAAATTCACTTGTTTATCTAAAGTATAAATTTACTGTGCTGTCTTGTGTTTCTTCTACCGATTCTAACTCAAAACTCTTTTACCCCCTGAAAAACTGAGGATCTTATGCAGATTTTATTTATGTGGATTAAACCAATGGATACTTACTGTATTATAAATTTAAATGTCTATTTTACATAACTCATTAAAAAATAAACCCATCTGTACATATCTGTATGAAAGATAACCATTTCCTAAAGGCAAAAAAAAAGTTACTGTTTCATATTTTTGCAAATCTCTGAGTTTGAGAGCTCTGAGACCATCAATAATAGACCCAGTATTCCCAGCTTGTGCTGTCTATATCATTTATAATAAGAATAGAGCATATGCATCCTTTTTTTTAAGAAGACCTAATAAATCGAGTCCTGAAAGTGTAAAGTAAATTTAAAATGACTGTTCTGGCGTACTAGTCATATCTTCTTCTCTTTTACTCTTTTATTCAAATGGTACTAGTGACTGTGAAGATGAAAAGACTTCCATTCCTGAAGCATCAAAGGCCCCACATTCAGTCCCCAACCCACCATAAGCCAGAGCTAGGCAAGGCTCTGTAAAAAAATAAAAATAAATCATATCATATACCTGAGTTTTTAGAGTAGCTATTTTCTGAGATGGTGAAGCACAAACCTAGTAGCACTTTTCCTTTTCATCCTATCATATAGATACATTGTCAGCTTTCTGTTTAGAATAAACTTTATGTAACTATTTATTTATTTACTTGTTATTTATTATGTAACTATTTAGAAGTTTAACTTCTTATTACAGAATTCACCAAATTGGGCATATGACAGTTTTTCTGAAGTGCTGATTAGATTGACTTGGCTTTATTGTTAGGGTGTGTGTATCTGCTCCAGGCTTAGTGCTGGGGAAGTTGATCAGGGAGTTAGCATAATGCAATAATCGATCTGATTCTCCTCTCCATTACAAATACTGTAGTGGTTGGCAGGGGACCAAGAATAAGTGTACAGAGAAGTAACACAGACTTCCTTAATTGCTTAGACAACTGAGAAAATGAAAGAGCCATTAACAAAAATAGAGCAGAAGGAAGTGCAGGTCTGGGATAAAGATGGTACACCCTGCTTTGAACTGGAAATGGCCTGGGTAGCTTGGAAGGACGTGGGCTTGAGCACAGGACATGACTAAAAACTCAAGTGCCCCCTCCCCCCCCAAAAAAAAAGAGTCTGTGGGGAAGAAGAAAGGAAGAAAAACAAAGCACAGAAGGAAAGGCTTCAGAGCCAAGTGGAGACAAGGTGAGGAAGATGCCTGTGAGTTGAGCTGAGAAGAGCAGCTTCAGGAAGAATGAGTGCTTACAGTACCAGTCTTAGATGGAGGCATGATAATGGAGTTTTAAATTTAGAACTACTGTGTCTCTTCACACTCTCTTCAAGAGAGTGTGGCTTTGATAAATCATTAGGTTCTTACGGTTTCTAGTTGGGATTTGAGAGACACAAAGCAGAAACCCTTTGACTCACCCAGGATAATAGAAATTCAGCGGCCTTCCACCTGCCTCTTCTTTGCTGCCATGTCCCTCAGCCCTTATAGTGTGCTGATTGAGCAGACTGAGGGCAGCCCCAAAGGCTTCTCCACAGAACTCACCCGAAATACTCCACCTGAGAGTGACAGTTTGGTCTGGGAGTCAGTGTCTAGATTTCAGGTGAGGCACTGACCTTAGCACGAATACTGGGCCTCTCATTTTCCTTAGCTGAGTTGGCTCCAGTATCTCTATGGCTATGCCAACATTCCTTGATGTTATTATGCCTCAGTGACATGTGTTTTTTTCTTCCTGTTCTGTTTTATTGTAATAGGTTCACCAAGTTGAAGAGTCTCAACCTCTCAAATAATCATTTAGGGGAATTCCCATTAGCAGTCTGCAATATTCCGACCCTGACTGAGCTGAACGTGTCCTGCAATGCCCTCCAAGACATCCCAGCAGCCGTGGGAGTCATGCACAAGTGCGTACCTGAAGCCCCATTGCGGGGTAGCCCATGAAGCCTTGGATCTGTATGTGCGGTGGGAGGCAGACACCTGAGAGGAGTTTGCTTGCTTGCTAGCTTGGTCATGCCACTCTTGACCCGACAGACACCAAGAGACCAGTCTGTGTGGTCCACTCTTGAGACTATTATATGAGAAGTGAACCAGGCTCCCCAAGGACCAGTGTGGCAAGGGAGGGGTTTATCTCCCTTTCCAAGTTCCATTGAGCTCTATGCCTGAGGAATTAATTCATGAGCAGTGAGTGGCAGGCATTAGGGCTGGTTCACACTGCAGCTATCTCATGTCACCTCACCTCAGGTACCCATTTGTGCTCACCCATGTTGGGGAAATCATTCATTTTTGTTTTTAGTACAAGATTAAAATATTTATCTCAGATCTTTCCTTGCTGGTGCATTATCACCTTGGGACCTCCACTTTCTGTACCTCTCAAAGGACGGTGCTTGTTTCTCTTGTAATGGGGCTTGTGCTTACTGGGAGTTAGGTGTGGATAATAGAGACATAATATCTACATGTTCTCTCTTTAATTGTTACATTTTGCTTCCCAGTTTACAGACATTTTTGTTGGATGGAAACTTTCTCCAGGCCCTTCCTGCTGAGTTGGAGAACATGCATCAGCTCAGTTATCTTGGTCTTTCTTTCAACGAGTTCACTGACATTCCAGAGGTTTTGGAGAAATTGACTGCTGTGGATAAACTCTGCATGTCTGGAAACTGTATGGAGACGCTGAGGCTACAGGCTTTGCGGAAAATGCCTAACATTAAACACGTAGACTTAAGGTAAAAAAAAAAAAAATCAGCTCCCCTTGTGTGCTTGACTTGCATTTGGGGGTAGTCAGAGCCCTCTGGCTGGCATTCTGCTGCTGAGTCACGCAGGCTGGACCATTACAGTTAGGCCCATGTTTCTTTTTCTGCCCACAGGGAAGAATAATAAGCAGTTGTAGAGTTTGTTCATACCTGAAACTTGTTCAAAGGAATTTCTTGTTGTGCCTCAATGGGTAGAATTCATGCTTTAACATGCCTCAGGTTCTGGGTTTGATCCCTGACACCACACAGGAGCACCAAAACAGCGCCAGCAAAAGAAGCTCCATGGTAGACCAGGAGAGAGACAGACACACACACAGAGAGAGAGAGAGAGAGAGAAACACCAGGCCTTATGGCCTTATATGTATAGGCACACTGCCCAGTGGTATCCCTGGTCCAGTCCCTTTTATTCTAAGAACTAGTGCGAGAGACACTGAAGCACTGACTACCCATCATCCAGGGAGCAGCTTTCTTTCGTACTGTGCACGGGCTTCTGTGTGGTGCTGGGGGTTGGCCCCAGGGTGTGTGCCTAGACGTGCTCCATATGCAGAGCTGTCACCCAGCTGCCCTGTGAAAAGAATTTCTCACTGATCAAAGACCATGTGTTTTGAGAGTCTTAACTTTCTTGTTTTGTGAGTTTGGACCCAGTTTTAATTTGATGAATAGACACGGCTACCAAGTCAGAGAGCTATTTAGGGTGTGGATGGTATCCCTGTCATTGAGAACAAAGTGGACATTGTTCTCCTAGTTCTTCTTTTCTGCAACTTGTGGCACGTGACCTCAGTGAGTATCTTTCCTTAGGAATATTTTCCTTCTATAGCTTCCCTGACTAAACTAAATGTATTCAGTTATTGGTTAAACTTACTGATTCTGCAGGTGACTCTGCCCTTAGCTCACTGTTCTTTATATAAGCATAGACTTCTACTCTCTGGGGAGGCCCAGGCTGTCTAGCACCTTCACTCCCTCTCACCCCTTACAGGAGCAGGGAGCCTGCCTTTGAACCTTGGCCTCACTCAGCTCCAGCTGGAAGCCATTAGCGCATCCTGGCCAAGCCAGAGGTTCTCAGGAGGCATCGCTTCTCCACAAGGCCTAGCTTTAGTTTCTCATGCACAAAGAGCCAGAGCACATGGAGGAAGCCACCCTCACAAAGTGTGTCATAAGTTTCAGTCCCCACAAGCAGAATATTAGACTTAAACACTAACTTGCCAGATCTGATGTGTTTCCAACCAAGCTAACTTACAGTTTGGGAAGGAAGGAAATGCCAGGCGCACGTTACATTCTGTGGCTGTTGCCTGGCTGCAGACAGTCTTCTCCTGGAATTTGCTTAGCTGCCATCATTCTTGTTAAACCCCCCCCACCCCCCGTCCAAGTCTTTCTTTCTGTAAGTTATTGCCCACTTTGCTCTCGGCTAATAACACCTGGACTTCACTGAACAGTCTGATTTCATCAGATAAAGTAGCCTCATTTTTCACTCCTCTTTCTTCTCCATTTTTTATGGCTTGACTTGGAACATCCTTTCATTCTAAGTTCCACAGGGAACCACTGGGCCTAGGAGCCATGGCCGGCACACCTGGGAAGGGCTCACAGCTTGCAGAGTTGTAGTTCTTAATCCGAGA
This sequence comes from Erinaceus europaeus, assembly GCF_950295315.1. Lineage (NCBI taxonomy): Eukaryota > Metazoa > Chordata > Mammalia > Eulipotyphla > Erinaceidae > Erinaceus > Erinaceus europaeus. Next base: position 77,891,375 of record NC_080176.1, read on the forward strand.
AGTGCAAGTGGTGATAAATTATCTGATTTCAAGTACTTTCTGGAATGTGTCAGGACAGGGAACTGAACACATTGTCTCACTAGCTTTCTAGATTGTTAACGTTGCATGCCTCTGAGTCACTTGGGTGGTGAAGACCTTCTCGTTCAACTGCATGCCCTTTTTTTCCTTCAACCACCCAGTGATGTAACAGTTGACTTCAGGCAGAAAGCACAAGGTAATATCTGAGCTGACTGATACATATGACAAAATATCCTCCCCGTGATCAGAGTTGGTTACCAATAAGATCAGTCTGATAGCTGGGAATAACCAGGCTTGTTAAAATTTCTCTAAGCTCTTTATAGTTCTACTTCTGGAGCCTTTTAAGATGAAATCAGTTACAGGGCATTTAAATACCAAAATAGACTGGGGTGCCCTGTGAAGGCTGAGTAACTGTGAGTGGCTACCTGCTTGTCTCCAGGGCACAGCACTGAGGAGGGGAAAGTCTGTTAGATTTGCATACAGTTCTGTTTTAGTGCTTTACATGGGAGCCAAGAGAAGAAACCTGGAGGGAATTTCACTGGGTTTCTTTAAGCAGAGGGCTAATTGACTGATTTTTTTTTTAATTCAGCTGAAAAGTGACTGATTAAAAGTGATCGTTTTGCTCTTTATCGTATTCTTTCTTACATTTGTGTTCTTGGAACCTGATATTATTTCTCTATGGCGTCACTAACTACTTAGTCATTCCTTCTTGGTGACTTTCAACCATCTCTCTGCCCTTGATACTGTATCTCTCCTTTTCTACTGGACCTGAGGTTGCTGGACCTTAGGACCTCATCATCCTCTGCCTTGATCTCAGTGTCTCTTACCCCTAGCCTTTTTCTGTCATTTCCTTTCTTGGGGTTGACTTCACTTCAGCTGTGAGAACTTCACCTTGGTATCCCCCTGTTGACAAACTTGGCTAAATGCGTATGAGAGAGTTCAATTTCTTCCTCTTTTCTTGATGATTTATTTGTTGAGAGAGAGACAAGACAGACGGACAGACAGACCAGAGTAGCACTGTGGCAAACTCAGGGTTTTGTGCTTGCCAGTCCAGAGCTCTGCCACTGCGCCACCTCCCGGCCTGCTCACTCATTGAACCGGTTCTTTCCTCCACATTCTTGTTCTCAAGTGAAAGCAGCTATATTTATCTTATTGGCTACTCAGACATAGCGGGGTTTTTGTTTTGTTTTGTTTTGTTTTGTTTTTTTAAGGCAGTTAACCTTTTTTTGTGCGAGAGAGTAAGAATAGAGCCCTCTCTGCCCTTCATGGTGTTCTGTTTGCTCTTTTCCTTCGCGGTGCTAGAAATTGAACCACAGGCCATGCTCATGCAAGGCGTGTGTCCTATCACTGAGCTGCCTCCCACCACAGACACAGAACATTTGGCCCTATTTCTAGTCTGCCTCTTTCCTTTGAGATTCGTTTCCTCTTTGTCCCCACCTTTTATTTATCACTGCTATCTCCTGGCTGAGCCATCTGCTTCCTTGCAGTCTCTCAGGCAGGCAGTCTGCTCATGACTCCAGTCTGAGGTATGCAGGCTCTCCCCTCTGGTTCCAGCCCACTGGCCTGCGACTCCCCTGAGGACGAGGCTCTCGTTCAGAGATGCCCAGTGTGTCAGCCTCAGCCTTTGCCAGCAGGCCAGTCATCTGTGGCTGTTTCATAGTGAGATATATAGAGAGAAATGGAGACTGACTTTTTTTTAGAAACACACAGTGATGTGACATTGCCACAGTGTCCCAGCAGACCTATCTTGTTAATAGACACTGTGAGCCCAGTCACTGGGGGCATGAGCTGCATGTGGGTCATGTGCCGCGGGACCTCGCCTCTTCCTCCTCCCCTGATGGGCTAGTCACTGAGAAAGGGGCTACTTCACCACAGGAGAAGCACTGCTCTGGAGTCCAGAAAGCTCAGTGCTGGCACCTAGTAGGTGCAGTGCTTGGTATGTGTTTCCTAGCCAGTTTGTAGCCATGTTCTCAGTACTATCACATTGTGGACCTCACACTCCTGGCACCTCCAGTCCTCATGTGAGGCTTCACCCTGTGCTTGTCTCTTCATCCCACAGCCATCATCCCCCCACCTCGTCACCTGTTCAATGCTGACTACCTCTGTATTCAAACTAGGTGCCACCTCTTTCTCCACCTCTCCATGTTGTGCATCATTAATGGCACTCAGCATACGCATGTAGCCCTTCTACTTCATGTTTTAAAGTCCGAGTCATCTTCCTTGCTAAGGCTGAGCACACACTGCCAGCCTCATTCTTTCTTCCCGACAGAGCCAGAGGTCATCATCTCCTCTCAGTGTACGCGTTCCAGCCAGTGTGTTCATGTGATTCTCTCATGGGCCCCGCAGGATAAGGAAGGTGTTACCCCTGGTAGTCGGGCAGCAGCATAGCGGGTTAAGCGCACGTGGCACAAAGCGCAAGGACCGGCATAAGGATCCTGGTTCGAGCCCCCAGATCCCCACCTGCAGGGGAGTTGCTTCACAAGCAGTGAAGCAGGTCTGCAGGTGTCTTTCTCTCCCCCTCTCTGTCTTCCCCTCCTCTCTCCATTTCTCTCTGTCCTGTCTAACAATGTTGACATCAACAACAACAACAGTAATAGCCAACAACAATGAAAAACAACAAGGACAACAAAAGGGAAAATAAATAAATTTAGAAAAAGAGGAAGGTGTTGTCCCACCTGACAGATTAGAACCAGACTTCCCAGGGATGTTAGGAAGGGTGTCTGGGGTGATAGATGCCAAGTGTCACGGAGCAAAGTGCACGCAGAGTCCCACACTCTTCCCCACGGCTTGCCTGTCCGTAGTAAGTGCTCAGCGAGTGTTTGTGGACTCTGTGAAGTGGCTGTGTTAGCTCAGCGGACTGCTAACCAACCATAGATTACCCCTTTATTTTATTTTCATTCAGTTTTATGTCATTGCTGGAGCTGCATTACTCCAGGCTGACTTTTTTTTTTTTTTTTTTTTTTTTTGGTTCAGAGAGAAAAGGTGACACCACAGCACGAAAGCTCCCCCAGTGCCACAGCGCTCCCGTGTGCTGAGCCTCAGGCTCTCACCCCCGAGTCGCCTGCATGGCAAAGCCGAAGTCCTGCCAGGAGAGCTCGTGCACCCCCACCAGCCACCCCAGCATCTTGCCTCTTTTAAAGGTGGCCCTGGAGGGTGAGCCCACAAACCCTGGTGCTGAGTATGGACACACACACTGGACATCTTCAAATTTTGTAAACAAATGTTAAAATAGTGAAAACTAGTTTTAAATAAAAAGTAAATTGTAAATTAAAAAAAAATTTTTTTTAGATTGTCCTGGCATTTAGGAAGATAACTCATTGTGTAGAGCGTGCTCTTCTCAAGCCTGGGTCCCTAGCTCACACCCCAGTACTGCACGTGTCCTGCCAGCAGTCTGGTCTCTCTCTCTCTCTCTCTCTCAAGCAATATGTGTTTTTTAAATAAAAATGCTTATTGTAAACAAATTGTGTTATTGTGTCAGCTTAGAGACTTGGTATTTGAATCCTGTTACAACTTGGCATGGAAAGTGAGTAGTGGAAATATTAACCTCCCCTTCACTGTAGATTTTTGTCTCCTGTTGGGCAAATTCTTTCATTACTGTAGTATTAATGCAGTGAATTTATGTGGTGGTTGGTGGCTGTTAAAAAATTATTTTAAATTTTTTCAAACATTTTTAAATATTTATTTATTCCCTTTTGTTGCCCTTTTTTATTGTTGTTGTTATTGATGTTGTCATTGTTGTATAGGACAGAGAGATGGAGAGAGGAAGGGAAGACGGGGGCAGAGAAAGACAAGACACCTGCAGACCTGCTTCACTGCTTGTGAAGCGACTCCCCTGCTTCACAAGGTGGGCAGCCAGGGGCTCGAACAGGTATCCTTATGCCAGTCCTTGTGCTTTGCACCACCTGCGCTTAACCCGCTGTGCTACCGCCCGACTGCCTTTTTCAGACATTTCAAATAAGGAGAGCTGGGACATTTTCTCCAGTCCTGCAGTCTGTCGTATCCAGTGTGAGATGCTTTTTCCTTGATTCGCTGCACGTGTTCTAGAAACCTGGCAAGCATTTGGAATCAGGCAGATTGGTGGGCTGCCACCAGTTGTACTGCTTTTTGTTTGTTTTGTTTAGTTTTAATCTTAGAACCTCAAACAAGAGGAGAAGAAAATCCTCTTGGGCACCTGTGAAGCACCTGTGTGCCTGAGTGAGGGCTGATGAATTTATTAGCTGTTTGCTATCACCCTTCGTCTCAGTGACTTCGTAATGATGTTGTTAACAATTCAGTTACTGTAATTTTATTTTTAGTTTTTTCAGACTCATTTCAGGGAGCCTTCCATGTTTTTCTGAGCCCTGTCCTTCATCACAGTTTTCTTCTAGCCAAATGCAGATCTTACCGCACTGGTGGATGTGTAATGAGAAATTAAAGGTTTGACTTGCTGATTGCACAGGAGCTAGGCATGACCTTGTAGACTAGAAGTTGAGGTTTTCACCTGTTTTTCTGTTGTTTTCTCTTTTTTTCTATGAGTTTTATGAATGTGAGAGACTAGAGTACTGCTTAGCTCTGGCATATAATAGTGCTAAGTCTTGTACTCTGAAGCTCAGCTGTCTCCCAAGCCCTGTTTTCCTGTCGTTTGAGCTAAGCTAAGTCTTTGCTGCCCTGTGCCCCTCCCACCCTTTACTCCGCTGGCACCCCTCCATGGCAACTTCACCCTCAGTTTGCTGCTCCTCAGGGTTGAGTACCACCAGATTTCCATGTCACCCCTGTTCTTTGTCTTGTTGATGCTTATCATCACCCTTCATTTCATGGTTTCTCAGTGACTCCTAGATGCCCAGCCTCCACATGGTGTTTTTTGTTTGTTGTTTTTTTTTTTTTCGGTAGCAGTATTTTAAAGATGGAGATGGGTTTTTTTTTTTAATCTTTATTTATTTATTGGATAGAGACAACCAGAAATCAGGAAGGAAAGGGGAGATAGAGAGGAATAGAGACAGAGAGACACCTGCAGCCCTGCTTCACCACTCGCAAACCTTTCCTCCTGCATGTGGGGACCGGGGGCTTGAACCTGGGTCCTTGCGCAATGTAATATGTGTGCTTAACCAGATGTGCCACCACCCGGCCCTAGATGAAGATAGTTTTAATCATCACTCCTCACCTCTGAGCCATCTGGAAATTCAGATGTTACATTCTTTTTACTCCACTTTATGGTGGTGCAGGGGTTTGAACCTGAGCCTCAGGCATGAGAATCTCTTTGCATAACTATTATGCTATCTGCCCTGCCTGGGATATTTACATTCTCATTTCTGGTGCATCTATAACCGCCCCACCCAAGTTCACCTCCTAGTTCTGCCCTACCTGGCCGCTCAGATAGCTGTTCGTTCACTGTCTTTCCTTCCTTAAATGTTCAGTGTAATTATAGTCTGCTGTTCTGGGGTTTTGTCTCTTACATTCTTTCAGCCAATCTCTTTAGAAATAAACATTTTTGGGAGTCGGGCGGTGGCGCAGTGGGTTAAGCGCAAGTGGCGCAAAGCGCAGGGACCGGCGTAAGGATCCCGGTTCGAGCCCCCGGCTTCCCACCTGCAGGGGAGTCGCTTCACAGGCGGTGAAGCAGGTTTGCAGGTGTCTATCTTTCTCTCCCCCTCTCTGTCTTCCCCTCCTCTCTCCATTTCTCTCTGTCCTATCCAACAACAAAGCAACGTCAACAATGTCAATAATAACCGCAACGAGGCTGCAACAACTAGGTCAACAAAAAGGGGGAAAAATGGCCTCTAGGAGCGGTGGATTCATGGTGCAGGCACCGAGCCCAGCAATAACCCTGGAGGAAAAAAATAAATAAATAAATAAATAAATAAATAAATAAATAAATAAATAAAAAAGAAGTAAACATTTTTAAAGATGACTCTGAAAGAGAGACAACCAGAGCACCGCTCAGCTCTGTGTAGGGTGGTACCTGGGACTGGTTGATGCTTTTATCAGGCTGAGTTACTTTCTTTCCCCGGTCCTGAAAATAAATGTTTCAGTGCATTTCTCTCCCCCCCAAATAACTTAAAGTAGATTCAATATGTTTGCTTCCCCTCTAGCCATGGTGATCTAAATTGAGTTTTAGAATATATTGTCAAGATTTGGACCACGTGGAGTTGTAGATAAAAATAACCAGAGAATCTGGCCAGTTGAGTGAGAGCAGATGCTAAGATTGAAGAACTCATGGGGAGTTAACAATATAGGAAGACACAGGCTGTCCGTATCCGTCCATTTATCTAGAGCACCGCAGTTGACTCTAGTCTCTATTTGTGTCTCTACCCCTCAAGACTGAACGTCATCAGGAAGCTAGTAGCAGATGAAGTGGACTTTCTCCAGCACATCACTCAGCTTGATCTGCGTGACAATAAGCTTGGTGATCTCGACGCTATGATTTTCAACAACATCGAAGTTTTACACTGTGAAAGGAATCAGCTGGTGACATTAAACATCTGTGGCTATTTCCTCAAAGCCCTCTATGCCTCATCTAATGGTATGTCTCCCAGGCAAAGGCTTTCGCGGTTCCAAGAATGCACTCACTGCTGTCATCTCTGCCTCACTTTCATTTTCCTTTCCTCAGATTCAATAGCATGGCTTTGTGAAAACTAAAATTATAGATGTTCTTTAAATCATCAAAGAAAGCTGGTTTGGCATGAGGAATCAAAGGGGGGAGATTTTATAGTTTTTAACTTGTGTTTCTCATGATATTTAGCTAAGTCGCTTCACTTTTTATTGGACTTCTCTGCTTAAAGCTGACTAAGGAAATGAAGTATTTCCTGGGCTGCTTGGTTAAGATAGTAAACCTGAAGCTTTGTCTTAATACTGGAGAGTGAGAGTGAAAGGAAAAACTGGACTGAACTCCATTCCTAGTCTCAAATTTCACTCCCCATTAATGGACTCACCTGAAGAGAAGCCTGAATCATATATCCTCTGGGAAGCCACAAAGCAAGAATCTCACTGGTGTGTGAGACTTTGTCCTCAGAACTGGTAAATCTTGATAGTTCTGAAACAGAGGAGGTTATACAGGCATGTATTTTAAAATAAAATAAAAGTATCAATACTCTATAATTAGAAAACTGGAAACAGCTGTCTGCTGCTATAATGTGAACAGTTGCTTATCAAGCTGTTGCTTTATTCATAGTGCAAAATACTACATGCAAAACAATGTGCACTAGTTCTAAAGAAAAAAGTAAATAATAAAGGAAAAGAATACAGTCTTAATGAGTTTACTATCATTCAACCCGACGAACTGGTGAAGGCTTACGGCTACAGCTCACTGAAGGGTCACTGGGTTTGCAGAGCTGGGAGGCTAGAGGGGAAAGAGCTTGAAAGTGGTTTCTCAGGCTGATGGAGAAGACTGGGAATTCTGACCCTGTAGGTACCTTCTGGAAAGCAGTAAGAGGTCATTATGGGATGTGCATGGCTTAGAGTCCAGTGGTGAAGCTGAAGCTATTCCAGAAAGCTATGGAATGGAGTGGGTGGCAGTGATTCTGTGGACTCTTACCAGGAAAGTAATGTGCTGGGACAATGATGGAATAGAATTGGAGGAATCCTGTACCCCACTAAGTCAGGCTTTTGTAATGACTTTCTGAATGTGCAGTCCAGACTAAAGACAGTGATTTCAGACTCATTTGCTCAGAGGGAAGCTCCTAGAACTGAAGAAGTCAGGTAAGAGAGAGGAGAGCTGGTGCCGACGTGTCCTTGCAAACTCTTCCCACTTGGCTGGTGCTGGGGCGGGCAGCCACATGGAAGCCAAAGCCAGGCACCACTTGGCAAGTGTTTAGAGAAGCAGGAAGACGTCTATCCAGAAACAGAGAACCAAAGCCCCAGTGGACGGTGGTGTTGCATGGCATATGATTTGGAGAAGGGTTTCTGATTTAAGCAGAGGAAGTCATTTGTAACCCTCAGGAGCACTTTTTCAGGAGGAAAGAAAAAGTCCAGAGCCAGAATATGTTTGTAGGAGGAGCCCTGAATGTTTCAAATATGGTATATATTCAGTTAATCCTCCAGAGTATGTGGATGGGAAGGAGGTAGGAAGAGAGAATGTGTGATTTGGTTCCTTCTCTCAATAGGATCTTGTGATTAAATTAGAAGTTCTCAGTTTTTTCCTGTAGCTTTAAAGTTGAACAAGTGGATGCATTGTACTTCCTAACCTAAACAAGCAATGGAGAATAGAGCCAGTAATGATATTCATGCACAAAAAGTCTCTGTGT